>NC_068355.1:154202714-154402835 GCF_020536995.1 Dreissena polymorpha
TGCTCTAAAATAGCCATTATAATGCATCTTTTGACAATTTAAAAACTCGAAAATTATACAGCGATTGCAACGCGAAACGAATAATTTGGAAAGTTCTGTTGTTGTCGTTATATTTTGTGAAACTACGAGGATATTGCTTATATTAAGTATAAAATACACCTGGCATTGTATCCGGAAGGATGGCCGAGTGGTCTAAGTAGTAGACTTTTTACTCCAGGACTCCAGGGGTCAGTGGTTCAAGCGCGCTGCTGAGCTGAGGGATACCTTTTTATCTTTTTTTATATTCTTGATTTTTTACTGGAGATTTTATATCCATGTTGCAATTATCAATACAAAGCATTTAATGAAAAACTTCAAACAAGCCAAATCTGTGAAAAGGGCCCTTTAATGATATTATATATAAAGCTGATGAATAATGATGTACTTTATTAAAGTGAACAGGTTTAAACAATTGTGACATACTTTTTTTTTAAATGGCGGGGATGTTGATGATGATAATGGTGCTGATAGCTGTGTTTGCTGTTGATGATGAAGCTAAGAATAAAATAATGTCAATAATGATACTGATGATGATAAAAATGAGGATGTAGAAGATTATGAAGTGATTATGACGTTCGTTCTGTATGATATCGTTTGTTGCTTGTTGTTGTGAGTTTATTGTTGTTGTAGACTTATTTTATCTGTGTTCTGTTCAGCATCAGTAATAATTCCTGAACAAGCCGCATACCTTCCCTTCAAATTCACAACACTGCCTCAAAACTCAAAGAGCTCGGTACGTTACGTACGCATATGGTTGGAAAGTATGTAGAGTTAAATGCAGTAACCCATTTATGCCAAGTGGACTTTCCATCCTTTTAAATTGGATCAATTATGTCTAAAATTAGGGATGTCTAGTATATTTATTTCTATATTTAGAATATTTTTCTTACAAAAATTCCTTTATGCAAACAGCGCAAACCCTGATGAGACGCCGCATCATGCGGCGTCTCATCTGGGTCTACGCTATTTGCCAGGGCCTTTTTTCTAGGGGCATGATTGTATTAATATATTTAATGTAAGATGTATATTATACTTCCATTAATGCCGTCAATGCACAATTGTGTTTGTATTTAAAATATATAAAATGACTTTCCCAATTAATCGTGTATGTATTTACCCTTTCGAGATAGAATACAAAACTCCCTTTTAATATTTTACTCATGTTTATGCATTTCAAAACATTCCACATATAACACTTATGTATTTTCAACTCTTGTTTGAACGTACTTTCAAGTTATACGTCTGAATACCATCTTTTTAGTGTGTAGTTTTATCCGCTAGGTGGCATCTAGGTTTCTGCAACTGGAAGTCACGCCCACATACCGTGGGTTCGATTCCTTCATGGGTTACTACAACGGAGCGGAGGACTATTATGAACACACGATAGGTGAGAGGATGTGAAAGGATAATACAAAATCAAAACAACGGTCAACCTCTTCGCACAGATACCAGTGGTTCTGAGCAAAGCTCGTGTGATTCGAACATTTTTGTACACAATAACACGGGTTTTCATTGCATGAGAATAATTTACGAATCGATTCAGACAAGGAATGATTTTCCCTTTGATTGCATTTCGCTTTTCTGACACGCGCATTACAAATATAACGGCCTTCATGAGATCCGTATTGTGAGCCAATCATTATGTCATCTAGATATGGACCGTGCTCTGTGAAAAAGGGGTTGAATGCATGTGCGTAAATTGTCGTCTTAGGCTAACCTGTACAGTTCACACAGGCTAATCAGGGACCACACTTTCCACTTTTATGATATTTTCTGTTTAAATGAAGAATCTTTTTAGCAAAAGTCCAGTTAAGGCGGAAAGTGTCGTCCCTGATTAGCTTGTGCGGACTTCACAGGCTAATCTGGGACGACACTTTACGCACATGAATTAACCCCCCCCCCCCTTTCACAGAGCACGGCTCATATTTTTATTCGTCAGTTCCGGGCTAGCAAGTCCTGCTTATTTCTTGTTACGCATATGAAAGGTCTAAGTCAGTTCCGGGCTAGCAAGTCCTGCTTATTTCTTGTTACGCATATGAAAGGTCTAAGTCAGTTCCGGGCTAGCAAGTCCTGCTTATTTCTTGTTACGCATGTCAGTTCCGGGCTATTAAGTCCTGCTTATTTCTTGTTACGCATATGAAAGGTCTAAGTCAGTTCCAGGCTAGCAAGTCCTTCTTATTTCTTGTTACGCATATGAAAGATCTAAGGTCAGTTCCGGGCTAGCAAGTCCTGCTTATTTCTTGTTACGCATATGAAAGGTCTAAGTCAGTTCCGGGCTAGCAAGTCCTGCTTATTTCTTGTTACGCATGAAAGGTCTAAGGGTCTTCATACTTTCCCGAGTAAGCATTTAAATTTTATTAGTAATAGATCTATATTTCTTACAACAAAACGTGTTCGTAAATTTTCTTTACAGTGGGTGGTTATGATTTCCGGTTTAACACGACAGTATTTTCATCCATCGAAAGGAGAATATTCCGCAGTAAGTTTCGTGTGCGCAGCGTCTCAAAATTGTAAAGTGAAACGTTGTTAACCCCATTTATGCCTAGTGGACTCTCCCATCCTTCTAAATTGGATCAATTTATTTCCAAAATTTTATAGGGATGTCTAGTATATTTATTTCTATATTTAGAATATTTCTTACAGATATTCCTTGAAGCAAAAAGCGGGTCTACGCTGTTTGCAAGGCCTTTTTAGCTCCACTGGCCAAAGGCCAGCGGGGCTTATGTCATGGACCTGTGTCCGTCGTGCGTGCGAGCGTGCGTGCGTTAACTTTTCATTAAAACATCTTCTTCTCCTGAACTACTGGTCCAATTCTGATGAAATTTCTCAGGAATGTTCCTGTGGTCAAATTTGACCCTGCCCCGGGGGTCACACAATTGAACATATGCTTATATAAGGCCTATTTTGTGAAAACTTTCAAAATCTTTCGTCCATAACCATTGGGCCTAGGGCTATCAAATTTGGTATGTAGAGACATCTAATAATCCTCTACCAAATTGCTTTAAATTATGCCCCTGAGGTCACATTTGACCCTGCCCCGGGGGTCACAAAATTGAACATATGCTTATATAAGGCCTATTGTGTGAAAACTTTGAAAATCTTTCTGTCCATAACTGTATGGCATAGGGCTACCAAATTTGGTATGTAGTGACATGTAATAGTTCTCTTCTTAGTTTGTTCAAATTATGCCCCTGGGGTTAAATTTAAAAACTGCCCCTGGGGTCACAAAAATGAAACATACGTTAAATAAGGCCTATTTTGTGCAAACTTTAAAAATCCACTTGTCCATAACTGTATGGCACAGGGCTACCAAATTTGGTATGTAGTGACATGTAATAGTTCTCTAACAAATTTGTTCAAATTAAGCCCCTGGGGTCAAATTTGACCCTGCCCCGGGGGTCACAAAAATGAAAATATGCTTATATAAAGCCTATTTTGTGCAAACTTTGAAAATCTTTTTGTCCATAACCGTAGGACTTAGGGCTACCAAATTCGGTATGTAGTGACATCTAATAGTTCTCTACTTAGTTTGTTCAAATTATGCCCCTGGGGTCAAATTTGACCCTGCCCCGAGGGTCACAAAAATGAACATATGCTTATATAAGGCCTATTTTGTGCAAACTTTTAAAATCTACTTGTCCATTAGTGTATGGCGTAGGGCTACCGATTTTGGTATGAAGTGACATCTAATAGTCCTCTACCAAATTTGCTCAATTATGCCCCTGGGGTCAAATTTGACCCTGCCCCGGGGTCACAAAAATTGAACATATGCTTATATAAAGCCTCTTTTGTGCAAACTTTA
This sequence comes from Dreissena polymorpha, assembly GCF_020536995.1. Classification (NCBI taxonomy): domain Eukaryota; kingdom Metazoa; phylum Mollusca; class Bivalvia; order Myida; family Dreissenidae; genus Dreissena; species Dreissena polymorpha. Next base: position 154,206,556 of record NC_068355.1, read on the forward strand.
AAAATCTTCCTGTCCATAACCGTAGGGCCTAGGGCTACCAAATTTGGTATTTAGTGACATCTAATAGTTCTGTACTTAGTTTGTTCAAACTATGCCCCTGGGGTCAAATTTGACCCTGCCCTGGGGGTCACAAAAATGAACATACGCTTAAATAAGGCCTATTTTGTGCAAACTTTAAAAATCTACTTGTCCATAACCGTATGGCATAGGGCTACCGAATTTGGTATGTAGTGACATCTAATAGTCCTCTACCAAGTTTGTTCAAATTAAGCCCCTGGGATCAAATTTGACCGTTCCACAGAGTCACAAAAATGAATCTATGCTTATATTGGGCCTATTTTGTGCAAACTTTAAAAATCTTCTGTCCATAACCATTGGGCCTATTTCTACCAAATTTTGGTATGTATAAAAATCTTAAAGTTCTCTACCAAGCTTTTTCAAATTATGCCCCTTGGGTATAATTTGACCCTGTCCCGGGGGTCACAAAGATGAACATATGCTTAAATAAGGCCTATTTTGTGCAAACTTTAAAAATCTTCTTGTTCATAATTATAGAGCCTAGGGCTACTAAATTTGGTATGTAGTGACATCTAATAGTCCTCTTCAAATTGTTCAAATTATTCCCCTGGGCTCAAATTTGACTCTGCCTCAGGGGTCACAAAACTGAACATTTGCTTATATAAAGCCTCTTTTGTGCAACTTTAAAAATCTTCCTGTCCATAACCAATGGGCCTAGCGCTACCAAATTTGGTATGTAGTGATATCTTATAGTTTCTCTACCAAGTTTGGTCACATGCTTGAGTACATTTCAACCCATGCACATTGCACGCTTTTTTCGCATAAAAAACAGTAGAGCGATACAGGGCCATCATGGCCCTCTTGTTTCTAGACGCTAAGCATAAATGGGTTAAAAGTCCGTGATGTGTATAAATATGACAAATTATGATTATGAATAATTCAATATTGATGCGAACCAAGGCGGCCCGTTTACATTTGTTACAATTTAATAGTACTTATATCATAAAATCTTCCATCGTAAAACCGTCCTATGTCTGTACTTGATTAATCGGTTGCCATTTGTGTTACCAGCACACCATCGCTTCGCGTGCCATTGACGTCATCAACGCTGTTGACCCGGATGCACAGCCCATGTATCTGTACCTTCCGTTCCAGTCCGTGCATGAACCGTTAGAGGTTATCGGGATTCTTTTTCTGTCTAACTTAATTCTGCATAAACGGAATACATTGGGTGTCCAAAGTAAGACACCCAGAGTATCTACGTTTACTTTTGAGACTTTTAATTCCTGGTTGATTCTATATAAAAAACACACACATACATGTAGCAAATGAAGTTATTTCTTTGTATGAGGTCCATTTCTTATATACGTATGTTGTAAATTTGCGGCTGACTTTTTTGTGATAAGAAGGTGTTTAAGTTCAGTAATGTTATTGTACTGAGTCGCGTTCTGACAAAACTGGGTTAAATGCATGTGCGTAAAGTGTCGGCCCAGATTAGCCTGTGCAGTCCGCACAGGCTAATCAGGGACGACACTTTCCGCGTTTATGGTGTTTTAAGTTTCAAGGAAGTCCCTCCTTACCATCAATCAAGTTTAGGCGGAAAGTGTCGTCCCTGATTAGCCTGTGCTGACTGCACAGGCTAATCTGGGATGCCACTTTACGCACATGCATTAAGTCCAGTTTTCTCAGAACAAGGCTCTTATTGTATTGTGTTTTTTTTAAAAGGTTCCTGAGAGCTTTGAGCGCATTTACGCTAATATATCTACAAAAAGCAGAAGAACATATTGCGGTAAGAAGCTCAGAAGAAATACTAGTATTCAATGTCCTTTATGAATAATTTCAATAATGAGATTCGGAATACAAAAATGAGATAAGATTCCGAACCGATATACCGTTACACAAATTATTGTGTAGTGCATTCTTATTACTATTTTTATTTATTATTTCACAGACAGTGACATTATAACACGACATTATTGTTTGTTATGAAGAGTTGAGGTTGGCAAAGGCAAAATACTTTTATGCAACGTATAATAGCTTCATTTATTTATACAAATCCTTATTCTTAAGGTATGATATCCGCTCTGGACGAAGCCGTTGGCAACATCACATCGGCACTTCGCAGCCGCGGATTCATGAACAACGCCTTACTTGTCTTCACCACTGATGTATAAGAATGACATGTGTTTAGACATGACCTATATAATTTTAATTTTATGTCTTTTTGTGTAACAAATAAAGACCAATGGAAATCTAAACTGCATTAACTTAACCACACACATATTGCTGATTTTGCTAAAATTGTCTTTAATAAATGAGAAATCAAGTCTAAGAGAGAACGTGTTCTATCTGCCTAGAACGGCGGTCCCAGTTATACGGCGGCAAACAATCTTCCGCTGAGGGGAGCCAAGACCACCCTGTGGGAGGGAGGGACCAAGGGTGTGGCCTTCGTCTATAGCGACACTCTGCTGAAGAAAACTAAATACACGAATACGGAGTAAGACGTTGTTTTTTTTTTGCAGCAACTGCGTACTTGACGCACAGCTGTATAGCTTTGAATTGGTTAGGCTTACATAACCTGCTACAAATTGGTTGAAGAACATTTTATTAATTTAGATACAATGTGTACATGATAACCATTCGGCAAACAACTAATTTAGTATGTTATTCTGTATCTTATATCGTGACATTACTGAAAACCTTCAGAAAACGAGTGTTCAGGCGAGATTACCATGCGCATATAATGAAATGTTAGATTTTTTGTCTAGAATGATGCATGCAGTTGACTGGTTCCCGACACTGCTGACCCTTGCTGGTGGAAAACCTGGTAGATAATTTTACCTAGCGTAATCCTTTATTGTAAATAGCATATTTGTTTTGTTCATTTAAGTTTAAGTAACGTTATACAAAATTCGAAGATGTAAGAAACCCTTAATGAGAGATTGTTTAAACGACGTTGCGATTTCTTCACTGCGTATAATTTCATCAATTACGTCGCTCTTTGCGTTTGTTCACAGACGCTGGCATGGACGGTGTAAACCAGTGGGCCACCGTGAGTAACGGAGCTCCATCAGCCAGGACGGAATTCGTCTACAACATCGACGAGATTGACAAGAACGCAGCTATCAGGTACATGTATGTGCAAGTCTACATCATTGACGATTGAAATGAACGTAGCCATCAGGGATGCACACGTCGTCTACAACGATGACAGACACACGGCTATCAGGTATGCAACAGATTCGAGATAAAGACGATCTGGGATTTCAGTTATATAATAGTCTACAACATCGACGATAGAGTGAAGTAGGCGGCTATCAGATACTTAAAGTCGACACCGTTGGCGAGATCATGAACAAGACTATGGCTATCAGGTATGTAACAACATTCTATAACATTGACAAGATGGCCATAACGCGGCAATCAGGTATGTAACAACATTCTATAACATTGACAAGATATGCCATAACGCGGCAATCAGGTATGTAACAACATTATATAACATTGACAAGATATGCCGCACAGGCTAATCAGGGATGACACTTTCCGCTTGTATGGTATTTTTCGTTTAAAGGAAGTCTCTTCTACACGAAAATCCAGTTAAGGCGGAAAGTGTCGTCCCTGATAAGCCTGTGCGGAGTGCACAGGCTAATCTGGGACGACACTTTACGCACATGCATTAAGCCCAGTTTTCTCAGAACAAGGCTCGTATGCAATGGGATGGCAAACAGCAATCTGTGCCTGATACATGTGGATAAATAGAGGGTGGCGCGTGATTGCCTTTATAACACACATTCTCTCGTCTAATACTACGTGTAAAATGAAATAGTCCCTTTATGAAGCAAAATTGTGGTATTTTCCAAATCCGTGTTACGGTTGACAAAGGTTAATTTAGTATTCATACATTTGAAGGCATTTGAATTTACAACAAAAGTAGGCCTCGTTATACACAATAGTTGCAAATCGCACACCCAAAAAATACGCCCAGTTATGATCACTATCTTATTAATTTGCATATAATTGAGTGACACAAATGCTTGATAAAGATACCTGTACAATTAATGACAGACTTGTTTCTAAAACGCAAAGATGGACGCACACATTGTTGAAGGTTCAGTTGTATGCTTTGGAATTTACAACTGTTTTTTTTTCGGCGTAGCTGTCTTACACAGCTTTTCACCTTAGCTGACCATTGCAAATCAATTTCAGTATAAAATTTCCCGCCGTAAGGCCTGAAAGTTTTCGAAGTAGAAAACGTGCAAGCTACAAACAGTTTTCACATTTACATTAATATGTTATTAAAACGACTTTCTATTTTTGAGAAGTATATGGTATGAAAAGGGATACAGTTCGTTAAGCAACGATGTAAACTGCGTATTCTGCATGAGACAATTTTATCTCTAATGATACGGCTTGGGGGATAGAGCAGTTTCATACTTAACTATCGCCATCAATACAATGTGTGTGTACCCCTTTATATTAAGAAGATTGTCAGCGCCTGAGCGTTTGAGCTTAAAGGCTGTGTTGTCAATTACTGCGAAATTACATTAGAACATATAAGTATTGTTGTTCAATAACCTGATAAACGCATTGACGTAAATATTTCAAATTGTTTTCGAAATTGACCGTTAAACACGTTAATGTATATATAAAGCTTTAACCAAGCCATCATTCCAGCAGTGGAATCGTAACCTCACTTTAATGCATTGCATTCCAACCCTCAAGGTATCGAGGTAAGTTCGCGGTTACAGAAATCGTTAAATAAACGTTATCGCGTGGACTAAGGGCACTTGAAGTTTATTTTGGGTCAGAAAGATATTAAATGTAGATACCGATACTCGGCGATATTATTATGGTATGTCAATCATAGATTCTTAATGTGTTTAAACAATTGCATGATGTGTACCAGTTTTGATGAATTCAATAAGAAATATTCAACCATATGGACCGATTTATTAAGCGTGTGCGCGATGATTCACGATACTATATATATAATTATAACAAATGGCGCCACATACACTGATACATGTGAACAGTAAAATTACGTATGTGATTATGAAAAAAAGTTTACATGAATTTGTGTCGATGATATACTCATTCAGAACTATGCATCGATAAAAGTTCGTCTTTTAAAATACGCTTAACAATTACTTTAGCCAGTCTTTTTTATAGCTAGGAGAATTAGCATAAAAATCTTGCAAATCTGTAAGCAAGCATGAAATTTTGCATGAACTCTCAGTTTGATATGCACTATTGATAGAAATCGTTAGCCACACAAAAATTCAAAATGGCGGCCATTTTCAAGATGACCGCCATTTCCGATTCAATCTATACAGCCATGTTGGGTATATCTTAAGCAACTGTGCATACAAATTGTGCAAATCTTCAATTGAGCATGACATTAAACACTAAGTTTGATACACACTTTTGATAGTTAGTCAAAAATTCAAGATGACGTCCAGTTACAAGATGGCCGCCATTTCTGGTCTCAGTTCATGTGAACAAGTTGGGCAGCTTACATAAGTATGCATAATAATTTATAAAATCAGTAAGGAAACATGCAATTTTGTATAAAACTAAGTTTGATGTGCGTTTTTAATAAAACCTTTTAGCCACCCGAAGATAGAAGATGGCGTCGATTTTTGAATGAAAGTCGCGCATCTGATCGACAGAACAGCCGAAAGTTATTTTTATGGGCGGAACTTCACATAAAATAGTAAACAAGAAAAATAATATACGTTGTATAAATCTTTAGTATCAATCGTGTTAGAATCGAAAAAAATCATGTACTTTATTGTTTGTTGTTGAATAACCCACGACCGGAAGTTTAGATGCGTGGTTTCAATTAACTCGTGCTTCGCACTCGTGATTTAATCCTTATGCATCTTAACTATCGGCCGTGGGTTATTCGACAACAAACTTTAGGCCTTACGTACACGAATTATTTCTTAACTATTTGGTTTCGTTATAGTCAGTAGCCAACCTACGCACAGACATTTTTTTGGTTCAGTGCATGTTTGTAAGCTATTATCGAGTCGACAACGATATAAAACATCGGTATTGACTTACACAGATTAATAATATTGACAACGATGAAAAAAGTCAGATAAAACAGCACACGGAACAACAATGAAATAGCAAATGATAAAACCAATTGAGAAAACTCGTATGTTCCGTTTAAAAAAAATGACTACGGGAATTTTAACTTGTACATTTTTTATGGCGAAATCAATGGTATATATTTTATCGTAACTTGTCATGATTTCGAATATAAATTTTCGGATACTTTTTCCCCATTGAAATCCAGACCAATTGATGTTGAATGCATTTTTTGTATATTTTATTATTTCTAGCGATTGTAAATGCAAGTATCAATGAAGGTTCCATTAACAACAAACTAAAACTAAACAATTAGCTCACCATGTTAGGATTTTAAACAAAAGCATGAACTGATTTGATTTAAAATCGGATTGTGAACGATCATATATTTTATTTTTTGACTTCGTTTATGACATTCAATTTTAGGAATCAACACTGATACAGAACACAGACAAGATGTGTCTAGGATGGTCATACTTGTAAATAAACACACTGATGGTATGATTATTGGCATTTTCCCATTACACACTCATTGTTTCAGTCTCAGGACACGTTCGTCTTTGAAGTGAAGTTAAATGAAGTTCACATTATTAATTGCATGCGTGCAGGTCACATTATTAATTGCATGCGTGCATGTGTGAACATATTTATCAATGGGTGTTTGTTTTGCAAAAAAATATAGGGCGATGCAGAGAATTTAATTTAAGTTTTTAATGTAACGTTTTTTCAACTATTGATAAAGTGCAGATGCCAGATTGTACTGAATCGTAATTTTCAACGCTGAATCCGTTATATAAAAGCAATAGCATATCCAACGCGAATTCATTTGTTTAGAAATTCTAATAAAACTTTGCGATTGTCGGTGTTGATACGAATTCAAAATGAGCAATGAGCTTGCAAAGTATGCGGTTGTGATAGATAAAACGGTTTCCTGTTTTGCTTTCATATGCATTCAGAAGAAGATGAGTGCATGTTTGCAACTGACAAATATGATATATTGTTACATGCAGTTATGTGCCTTCGATTGCCTTAGTTTCATTAATTGTGGAACAACTTGCGGTATTTTGGCATATGATTTGTATGGTGATTTCCGCGGAGTTCTTTCTGAAATACCGGTTAACTCTGCCTTGTTATTCTTGAATTATGGGAGCTTTTATGAGTACATTCGTTTACCGACCCTTGGTGTCATATAGTTGAGAGTTTGATTATTGCAAGTGTCCCGTATAATAATATTGTGAAAGTAAGTCATTGAGAATATGTGAAAGATTTATAACAATGCTCACAGGGATCGAAAACAAAATAATACACATCTAGGAATTCAACCCAATGAATACTGTTACATATGTATCCTTAATATGAGAAGTATAAGAAATAAAAAACGTTTTTATACATATTTTGTGTTGAAAAGTCCCACTAGAAATACTAAGTTTGTGTATTATTATGTCTGTTTTTAAAGATTTGTCACTTAGTTATGTATGTCACTTTTCCAGAGTCAACGTACTTTGGCCCCCTGTGACTTCTTTGTTATCACACCTCTTCAATTTCTTTAAATTACAAGTATTTACAATAGGTTTACTGGTACCTCAGTACGTATACTTTTTCATTTGTACTTATTTTTCCATTTGTTTGTGAACAACTACGTAAACGGTATTGAAGATATTACAAAATTACAAACATATTATATTGATGTAGAGTATTTTTACGGAAGTTCAAGAATCATACCTCCTTTCAGTCTATTAAGACACAACTAAACGTGACAACACATGTTTATTTAATGTATTGGAATACACGAAAATTAATATCATAGGTATGTTTTCTGTATATCAAGCTGATATTATCAGCACCTAATTGCTACCTAGAATTATCCAGTGTTGATTGAATCACGCGTGTCACCTATCACTCACAAGATGCGATCGACACATTTGAGGACACTTGATCCAAGGTCAATAAATTTAAATAAACTCTTGTTAACCTTTATTGATTAAAATATCTTTAGTCTTGAAAAATATGGTTTTGTTTTCGCAAAAAGCACGATACTAGACCTTGTCTGAAAAGTAAAGTAACAATCCTTACTGCGAGTTCATAAAAATTGAGTCGCAACGTTATTATGAAGTTTTTCACTAGGTATTATATTTTGGAGTCAGTGTGTCATTTGTATACTGCAAATCAATGAAACGATTGAATATCCATGCACAACATTAAATGCTGACTTGGCTAATAGCTTGCAATCTGAATATCACATGTTATAGAAAAGGACACCTTGATTTTATCATCCCGCGTTCTATAAATTAAATATCTAAAACACAGATACTATTTGAATTATCTAATGTTTAGGTCACCTCGTCACATGAATGATCGCATGGTGAAAAATCACCTGATATCCATATACAGGTTAAATGCTAGGACGTCAACAACACGTGTTTGGGGTTTTATCCGTATTTATCTTGATAAAGTATATTGACGAGTGTTTACATCGTTTATTTATCTCAAACTAAGAAAGTTGAAAAATAGAATGCCATTTTATCAGCCAAGTTAAATATTCAATATAAAGCAATCTTCGGACTAAAAAAAATGAGTATTCATACTCTGCATTGATTGTAGGGCGTATGTAAACAGTACCAATTACAATAAAGTGCCAGTAAATGTCTTAATAAGATCATACTTTTAATCATACCATAGTAAAACACCCAACAATCCTTAAACAATATATGTGAATAAAGAAAGTTCATATACATTATAAGGAGAGAAGTTCTGAATAACCCTGCTAGTATTTCAAACTCAATTAAGTCAGTAAACAAGATTGATCACACATAACTTAGAGTCAATAAATATAAGTCTTCAAGTAATGATGTTGCACCTCTAGATTTACAATAAACTTTTATTAATAATCTTGAAGTTTAAACTAGTCTTTATAACAATGATTGTGATTTATATTGTGCTATTTTTATTTGTTGGAAGGTACTGTCCAACAATTGATACCAATAAATCCATAATAAGCGCACCCCTAGGTATAAAAAAGTTTTCTTTTTAAATGCTGTATATACTTATTTATTTAACATGTTTTAACACAGCTGTTTATGTGTGCCATACATGTGTGTGTATTGTCTTTATATTATAACTTTATTGTGATATATACGTACATATGTTGTTCACAATTATTGTGCAAATTGCGACAATTTTGATATAAATGTACAATATTTCACACCTAAATGTCAAAGAAGAATAAATTAAATCTTTAAAACGTTCTTAACAACAAAGCAACCTGAATAATGTTTGTTTTCATTAGTCTCCTAGTGCAAATACCTTGATTTTCAATAAAAATTGTATACACAATTATGCAGCCGCCATTTTGGAAAAAAATGGCCGCCATGTTATTATTTTTGGTGGCTAACGGGTTTTTTGGAAAGAGCACATATTAAGGTACATTCATGGAAAATTTGGTGCTTGCTTACAAGTTTGCAAGATTTTGCTGATAAATGAACCTTAATCCCCAAGCTATTAGGTTGCCGGTAAGTTCAATGTATTCCTCTGTCTTCAATGTACTCTAAAAAAAGAGCCGTTAAGTCCTTAATTTGGGAACATGCTGGATATCCTGGCTCCATTTATTGGCATAATAAAGATGAATCTTATATTTTGTTTGTGAAAGATTAACCACTGTTTTAGTAACGAAATTGTTTAAGAGACCGATATAGAGGCAAATATGCTTTCATTTATTTTCTTTCTTCTTGTGTTTTTCTATTCTGTACATATAGATATCTGCTCAATAATGTCTAATAAAGCGAAGTTAGCCGCGAAATCTTGCGCAACACCCTGTAATTCATTTGCGTCTGATGCAGCTAAGAACTGCACAGAAAAAAGGCATTCGCTATCTTTGATCTTATATATATAACTTTTAACCGTTCATCAACACCGACCACAATCAACGCCGTATATCTTTTTTCTTTAAATATATTTCTTGTTAATTCTGCATCAGTACAATGTTGTTTTTTGAGATCGCGCGTTCATTAAATGTGTCTTGTTCTGAGAAAACTGGGCTTTATTCATGTGCGTAAAGTGTCGTCCCAGATTAGCCTGTGCAGTCCGCACAGGCTAATCAGGGACAACACTTTCCGCTTTAATGGTATTTTTAGTTTCAAGGAAGTCCCTCCTTACCGAAAATCAAGTTTATGCGGAAAGTGTCATACCTGATTAGCCTGTGCGGACTCCACAGGCTAATCTGGGACGACACTTTACGCACATGTTTTATGCCCATTTTTATCAGAACAAGACATAAATTGTAGGGTTGGTCAGTACAAGCTTATTGAGGGAAGTCCAGGGGCCTACAACGGGTGGACACCGCTACCGCCTATGTTGGAAACAGTCGTCAACGAAATGTTCCCGCCTTACCAGCTCTTCGATATCGACGGTATGCCTTACAATTGATGCGTTCCCACTGACTGTTTAAATTGTTGTTGATCAGTTATAGTCGCCACTGCGTATCTTCAGGTATCAGTTCTTCATTCCATTCTGTTTCCCATTATAGACCAGAAGATCGAAAATACTTGCAATAATCTGGAGCGAAACTTTACGCACATGCATTATGCCAAGTTTTCTCAGAACAAGACTCATATTATTGGAATGTTGACTTACTTTCAAACAAGTGACTATTTAAGCTAAACTATTTGCTGTTTAAACAGGATATTAATTGATTGGTTCGAACTCTTAGTTGATTGGTTCGAATTTTTTATTGTAAGAAACTGTAGTAAACCGTAAACCCTAACCTATTTGAAAATATCCTATTACCATGTTCTAGTAGCTGTATACGACACAAATACGATTGCACTATTAAATCAATTATTGTTGGATTTTGATAACGGCTTAAAGTATTTTATAGTGCAAAACTATAGAACATTATGTTTGGCTGTGTTATAGAGACTAGGATGTGAAGAGGATGTTAAATAGATTGTATAGGAGTTATATGGCATTTGCATTGCTTTAGTAATCTGAGTACAATTATTGTCTTGACTGTGTCTCAGGAAATACCATAAGTTTGTTTGAAACGTAATAATTATACAATATTTGAATTTATTATATGTTACAATACGGTGTAAATATAGTTTATTTAGCCATTAATTTCTTGTGATTTTTAACTATTTATATATCTCTGTCCTTCTGAGTACACTTTCATTATTAGCAAAGCGTTTGGAGCAATCATCCGTTTTACTGAAATCCTTGTGTGATCTCGAAACGCAAAGATTTCTTTTTAATCGGGCTACGTTTATATAAAGATAAGCAACCCTATTCAAGTTATACGTTTCAGCGGATCCTACGGAGCATTTCGATATTGCTGACCAACATCCGGACGTGGTCAAGCGCCTACAAGATCGCATCAACTTCCACAGAACTACAGCGGTGCCGGCTAACTATCCGCTACCAGATCCGGCTTCCAACCCCAAACACTTCGGCGGCAACTGGTCGCCCGGCTGGTGCTGAAAACCGGTTCTGTTTACCATTGACAATACTAAGCACCCCTTTATACTGTCGTCAATCTGTTAAAATGAATACACACATTGTCAAGACAATAATTATGTTTGCTCTGGGCAAGTGAACTTGTGGTCCCCCATTATAAAATGACTTGTTATTTTCAAGGCTGATACTACTGAATTCGTTTACAATAAATGAAAGGCGCTAAGTGTTTCATGTGTATGTATTCGATTGCGCCCATGCACAGATTCACGTATTGATTCCACAATCATTACGGTATTTAAATATATTCACGAAGACACTTAGTCTGCCTTTACGTGCATGTGTACAATTTCTTCTAAAATAAATAAATACATACAACTGTTCGAATTTGAATAAGAATCTGGGCCCGTATTAACCAACCCATTCTTAGACTTAGGAATGAATAATAGACTTGGAAAAAAGGGTCATGTCATTAACAAAATGTTCTACACAAAGAATGATATAGACAGAGGTGTTTAATATCAAGTCTGATTCAAAAGTTAAGCTATTCCTACAAACAGACAGACAGACGGACAGACAGACAGACAGACAGACAGACAGACAGACAGACAGACAGACAGACAGACAATCAAACAAACGTAAATAGTGAAATCTATGCAAAAAATTTAACTGTCAAACATAATTAAATTATCCAGTCAATGTATACATAACAGAGATGTTCTCATTCGTAATAATGACCCACCCTGGCTAGACAATAATATACGGCGTTAAATTCGAAAAAGAAAACGCGCTTATCGTAAAGCAAATAATGTTAATACACCATTTTTGTGGCAAAATTTTAGAACGATTAGAAACAAAACGACAGACTTTATAAAATCCTCGAAAGGAAATTATTTTAACAAACTTACCGAAACATTAAAATCAAGCAGCAAAAGTTCCAAAAATTGTTGGACCACATTGAAATTCTTTATTAAATCCTCGGGGAAACTCCGAAATACCACCAATCCAATATGGCAACAAAATAATTGATGATGCATTCGACAAAGCAAATACTTTAAAAAATTCTTTTACATCCCAGTCGAGTATTGACCACTGCCAAATACCAATATTACCGAGAGTTACAAACAGAACCCTATCAAGCCTCAGTCAACGTATTCTTGAATCATATGAAGTAGAACTAGTTCTAAAGGGATTGCCTCTAGGAAAAGCTTCTAGTCCTGATGGACTAAATAATCGATTACTCATTGAATTGTCCTTACAACTGTATGTTCTTCTGAGTACGCTCTTCAACTATTCCCTTCGCAAGGGATCCTTCCCGTCAATCTGGAAAGACGCAAATGTTTGTCCAATTTTTAAATCCGGTGACCCGAGTCCTGTTAATAACTACCGTCCAATATCATTACTAAATACAATTGGAAAAGCCTTCGAAAAAATAGTTTTCAAGCATACGTTCTTGCATGACTACAATATCCTAACGCCGTACCAATCGGGGTTTTTATCCTGCGATGCCACAACAAACCAATTAACGTATCTTTATAATATGTTTGCCAAAGCTGTTGATTCGGGGAAAGAGGTCCAAGTAGTCTTTTGCGACATATCAAAAGCTTTTGATAAGAGTGTGGAATGGCGGCCTAGTTTTCAAATAAGGTAACGCACCCCTAATGGGCACATATCCAAATATAATCTAATTAATTATTTTCTTAATAAGCATCATTTCACTGAACTACATGCAAATTTGTTGGTAGGCTTTCCATGCTTTTTAAAAAACACCCCCACGCTCGGCTTTTGTCCAGTTTATTTTCACCCCTGGGGTATATAAAAGTTCCATAATTCATTCAAATTTCCAAATATGGGCATGCAGTTGGTGTGTACAGATGCAGTAAAGATGTTAAAAGTTTAAACGAGATGAAATAAGTATTCTTTTACAGACATTTATATTTTGCAAATTTTTATCTATGGAAGAGCGCCATGAAATGTGATTTCAGCTGAGTAAAAATTGGGCCGGTTAAAAACAAAGTGTCATAAAATTCAAAATAGTATCATTTGGAATATCTAACATTATGCTTACTTGGTTTAAATCGTATCTTTCCAACCGTAGACAACGAGTTGTCCTGCCAGAACCCTGTTCTCAGTGGAATGTCGTACCTGCATGGCTCTATACTAGGTCCCTTTTTATTCCTTATCTACATCAATGACATTGTTAATGACATTTGTGCAAACATAAGATTATTTGCTGATGATACCTCACTTTCAATCATTGTCGAAAATCCAACTCATGCCGCACTCTGAACGATGATCTACAAACAATATCCGTCTGGGCGTCTAAATGGCTAGTAAATTTCAATCCGAACAAAACAGAATCTTTGCTTATATCTAGAAGCACACATGACCATGCTCACCCTACACTCATTATAAATAACACTCTAATTAAAGAATTTTCTTCTCACAAACACTTAGGTGTAATTCTGACAGAAAAATTAAATTGGTAAACCCATATTAATTAAATAAAAGAAAAGTGTTGGAAACGAATTAACGTAATGATAAAAATTAAATTCAAACTTGATAGACAATCCCTAGAAACTATATACATCTCGTTTATTCGTCCAATTATCGAATACGGTGACATCATATTCGACAATTGCACACAGGCCGAAAAATATGAGCTCGAAAAAATGCAACACGAAGCAGCAAGAAATTCTACTGGCACAACGAAACTAGTATCCATTAAAATACTTCAATCAGAAATCGGTTGAGAATCTTTAGAATCTAGGCGAAATAAACACAAACTCATTATGTTTTACAAAATGAAAAATTCGCATGTTCCTGATTACCTTGCTAACATTGTCTCGCTTACAGTAGGTCAGTCTGTCCCGTACTCTTTAAGAAATAGAAGCGACATTTAAAACATCAACTTCCGAACATCATTCTATCAGAACACATTTCTACCCTCAACCATCGCCAGTTTCAATTCCTTGCCAAGTTATATTCAAAATGCACCATCAATTGTTGCATTAAAAAATATGTTGAATACTTACACTGAACCTTCCAGTAGTCCGAAACATTTTTACCATGGGCCGCGAAATCTTTAAATTGTACATACACGTCTTCGCACCAATTGTAGTTCTCTTGCTGCCCAGCTTTTTAGAAAAAAAAATTAATGACTCGCCTAACTGCATTTCTTGTGACGAAATTGAGGACTGCAACCACTTTTTCTTTCATTGTGCTAAGTTCAGTGTAGAACGAGCTTAGCTTATAGTGTATCGCAAATATGTTCTCCATCACTATATATTTTTCTGTTTGGTGATCCTTCGCTTTCTGTCGATGAAAATTGTATCATATTTGACCATGTTCAGCGCTTCATAAAATCAACCAAGAGATTCTAGCCGCCATTCTTTTCCTTCTCTCTGCCACTCTTCTTCTCCATAAATTTCTACATGACCTTTTACAACCTCGAAATCAATACTTCTGTTCATGTCCCCCCCCCCCTCAGTTTCTATATCTTTTCCCCTGTAAAATTGCTTATGTTTCTTTCCATCAATGTTAGTGGACTTGTTTATACGTTGCATTCTGTATTATGTGTTTGGACTTGTAAGTTGCATTTTGCATCTTGTATTGTCAAGTTACTACGACGCCATGACATAATGTCATGCGTAAATATATAATTTATTGGGAGAGGGCTCCAATAAGCCCAATTCTATGTCAATGTCATGTAACTTGTGAATATGTTACTGTGTCGTAATAAATAAGTTTAAACCAATTTAAAGAATATTCTTTATTCTCAGACTTAAGTCTATGATTTGTTTGGTTAATACGGGCCCTTTTTCAAGAAGAGGTTTGTTTTTGTTGACACCAACTCTATGGCATAATATTGACAGGGAAATACGTATAGGCAAACGTACCTTAAAGAGCAAACATAGATGCATGTCAATCAAAATATACGCTAACTCTTCTTTGTATAACAAATACTTATACCACACGCCGTGTTCGCTGTGTATCTGTAAATGAATGGAGGGACGCACACATATATTTATTTATAATTATTATGTTGGACATATGCAATTACACAAAATGTTGTGCTGAAAATAATCACTCGACTTATAATTGTTTTAAGCAGGTGTTGATGTGCTGACTCCTCTATTACTTGTTGTTTGACCACCACTTACTTGAATAGCATTTTTTTTACTTTTAACGATGATCAACGGGAAAACTAAAACATGTACGTCAAGTTCTGATACTAAAATAATATAGTAATGCGTCATCACTATCGGAGACTCTTGATAAAAACTCTTTTTATGGTCCGCTTGTTCATCGTTTATTTCTAAAATTTGAAATCCTGTTTGACATGGAGGATATTCAATTTAGACAGGCCCACAAATGAGAGCTGCATCATAACATATATGTTTATTTCAATAATTCTTCGAATACATGATTTCGAGGTTATAATAACTAAACAATACACTGTTGACGATTTATGACTTTTTGGTGTATAATTATGTTTCATCTTTGCAAACTAAGAATAAGAAAACTTAGTGGGGTTTTTCACGTAGCGTTTTATTTAATAAATTGAAATTGACATTATAATTCACATACCGAATATGGCAACGGCTATGTTTGCACGACATGTCAGTTTTACGCGAATGGCATCAAAACTTTCTTGTTCGCTCAACTGTTGCGATGACCAATATTCTTGACGAGATCGCTTTCTGTACATGGAAACATTACTTCGAAGCACGCCACAGCGCAAGGGAATACTAAAAAATAGTCATTTAAAGAAAATACTGATGTAATTATGTTTTGGTTTAAGTAATTGTAACGAAGACATTATAAATCAAGAGTCAGTCACACTGATCAAAGCATGATCCGCTCAAAAATGTAACATTAAGAGGCATTGAATCAAAACACTTTATACAGACGGATAATTCAGTGCGTTTTCTTCAAGACACTTTATATACGGACCCTTCAATACGCTTCATATAAATGAACTCATTACGATTCATATATATGGACCCTTCATTAGGCTTCATATATTTGGGCCCTTCAATACGCTTCATATACAGACACTTGAATACATTTCATATACACGGACCCTTCCAATACGCTTCATATATATGGACCATTCAATACGTTCCATATATATGGACACTTGAAGAGGCTTCGAATATATAGACCCTTCAATACGCTTCATATATACGCACCCTTCAATACGCTTCATATATATATGGACCCTTCAAAAGCTTCATATATATGGACCTTTCAATACGTTTTATATATATGGACACTTGAAGAGGCTTCGTATATACGGACCCTTCAATACGCTTCATATACGGACCCTTCAATACGCTTCATATATACAGACCCTTTAATACGCTTCATATATATGGACCTTTTAATATGCTTCATATATACGGACACTTCAATACGCTTCATATATACGGACCATTCAATACGCTTCATATATAGGGACCCTTTAATACACTTCATATATAGGGACCCTTCAATACGCTTCATATATACGGACCCTTCAATACACTTCATATATACGGACCCTTTAATACACTTCATATATACGGACCCTTTAATACACTTCATATATATGGACCCTTTAATACACTTCATATATATGGACCCTTTAATACACTTCATATATATGGACCCTTTAATACACTTCATATATATGGACCTTAATCACTTTAATACACTTCATATATATGGACCCTTTAATACACTTCATATATATGGACCCTTTAATACACTTCATATATATGGACCCTTTAATACACTTCATATATATGGACCCTTTAATACACTTCATATATATGGACCCTTTAATACACTTCATATATATGGACCCTTTAATACACTTCATATATATGGACCCTTTAATACACTTCATATATATGGACCCTTTAATACACTTCATATATATGGACCCTTTAATACACTTCATATATATGGACCCTTCAATACGCTTCATATATATGGACGCTTCAATACGCTTCATATATATGGACGCTTCAATACGCTTCATATATATGGACCCTTCAATACGCTTCATATATATGGACCCTTCAATACGCTTCATATATATGGACCCTTTAATGCGCTTCATATATATGGACGCTTCAATACGCTTCATATATAAGGACCCTTCAATACGCTTCATATAAATGGACCCTTCAATACGCTTCATATATATGGACGCTTCAATACGCTTCATATATATGGACCCTTCAATACGCTTCATATCTTTGGACCCTTCAATACGCTTCATATCTATGGACACTTCAATACGCTTCATATCTATGGACCCTTCAATACGCTTCATATATTCGGACCATTCAAGACACTTTACAAATACGAACCATTCAATACCCTTAACAATCTGGGCAATATAATACACATCATAAAGATGGACGTTTAAAAATATTTTGTAAAGATGGATTTATCAAGATATTTTTACGGGCCATTTCTTTCTGAAAGCATACACGCTCAAAATAAAATCGAAATAGGGAAGTGAGTAAAACATGATTAGCGTAATTAAATATATACAATATAAAAAAAGGTTTAACTCAATCAAAATATTTTCATTGAAAACAATTTGAACCTTTTACGTTTAAACGGTTGTTTAATCATTGTGATGAATATCAACAGATACCGTGTCCGACAAAACGTCAAAACAATGCTTAGGAAAACGTAAATCATGACCAGCAGACAAGCGTCCTCGATGTTCTCAAGAAGTAATAGCAACGTTAACCCTTACAGTGCGGGAACCGAGTTGTGAAGGCCTTTGCAAACAGTTTGGATCCAGATGAGACGCCACAGAACGTGGCGTCTCATCTGGATCCAAACTGTTTGCTATTCTGATAGTATTCTTTGAAAAAAAATCGAAGAAAATGCTAATTTTAGAAATTTAGCAGACGACATTTTAGCAGACGACAAATTTCCCAGCATGCAAAGGGTTAAGAATGTATCCGCCTGTGTAACATAATGTACGCGTGGTCTAATTGTATAATAGCTTGTCAATAACATATTTAAGGCTATGCACGATCGATTCTATCTAAGTATTTATATTTGTTGAGTGTGATTTTGGTATTTATGGAGATAAAGGTCAACGTTTCCAGTTCGGTTATTTTATTATAAAGCGTTCATAGATCGCATTTCTGGTGTAAAGGGGTATGTCGACGTCTTAACATTATCCGTTTTAAAGCATTAATTAAATAGCTGCTTTATATTAAAGTCTCGCTTTAAGAAACGCAAATTAAAACCTTTAGTTATTCAATAATCAAATGTTAACCTTGTGAAAATTGTGTAAGAGTGTTGGACAATATAGAAGATGTAGTCAAATCTTTATGAATGCAATTGATAAAGATGCGCTAAACACATACGTACTTTTGATGAATTTAAGTTCAATTTTAATCGAAGCTCACGATGTCTGGGAACACGCGTACAAATCGTAGTTGAATCAGGTTTCAAAACAACGTTATTGATCCTTGTAAACGGGAGAACCACATAGGCATCGATATATCCATCCAAACGAATTCTTATTTTGGAAGAATTAAATTATGAACCTGGAAAGAATTTTACCGATTTGCGGCTTACTCAAGGGACATCTGTCCTTTCATCCTTCCATAGGCCTTTCGGTCCCTCAAACTTTTTCCCTCGCGAAATGCAAGGCACAGATGATCTTAATTAAAAATAAATATATGCACTGTTAGTTTAGATTGGATATATATGCGCATCTTATAAGGTCTATACATATATAATTTAAAGGAGTTATCGCCCTTTAAATAATGTATTTACAATCTTCGACACAACCTTGCCCGAATTGTATTAAACTCGATATGATACATCACTATTGATTGGTTATATAAACTTTTATTTTCGGATGTATAAAACCAATATTGTGTATGGGCGTTATTGCTCTTTGATTACGTTTTCGAATGAATTAAGTGTTTTTTTTTGTCATCTCATAATGTATAATCCGAGTTTGGAAAGGAACGGGCAATAATTATACATGACAAATTGGTGGGCGCGCTTTGTCAAAATGTTCCATTGTGTGTGTGTGCGTGTGTGTGTGTGTGTGCGTGTGTGTGTGGAAATCGAATTCATATTCTATGTGCTTTATTTTAATTTGAATTGCAAAGCTACGATGTAAAAGGTTAATTGACTAATCACAAGACAAACGTGGAAATATAGATATCATAGTATTTTCACACAAATTCAAAACTAGCAAATAAAATACGAATTCGATTTACCGGTGATTATAATTTACTTACTCAATACTTTTTTTGAATATTGTATTTTCATTTACCAAGTTGATGATTATAAAAAAAAAAGTTTAAGTTGGTAGCTATTGATTGAAACAGTTCATGTACAATACGAAATTTAGCAGGCTGGTCAGCACATTCCGGTACTATACATGCAACCCAATATACACATTACAAAGAAAAACAAACGTTGTGCTCTGTTATCTTTATAATTCTACCTTAAATGTGCTTATTTTCTTAAAATACTCGAATTGTACGGGTTCTCATGTATATTATTCTAACAGTTTAACACAGCAATGACCCACATAGTGAGCAAAGAAGAACATACATTTTGTCGCTTTTCCGTTATTATGTTTTTATAGAATGCGTTATATTCAAAAGTTTTGATCTTTTTTTAATTAAATGTCGTCCTTCATGGCATATTTTCGGGGTAAACTCACGCTTTGAAATAGTCGTATTGCTTAAGGACCAATACAATGAACAGGTGTTGCCATTGATTTGTATTTCTATATCCGCAAAAGTAATGAAATTGCCTCGCACCTCCGAAAGTGACGTCAACGGATCTAAATTAACGTTACAGGTCGTGCGGAAAACATCTTTCGACATATGAATGAAATTGAAATGAAATTTCTGAAGATTTTGTAGCCATGAAAGTCTATTTAACACTATCAAAAATGCATTCATCAAAAACAGAAAGGCCCCCTATAACATTTACTATAACATAATTTCATTACGTCCCTGCAAACGTATAGGTATATTTCTTTAATGAATAATCGATCATTTACTAGTTTGTTCGCAATAATGACATTTATTCAGTAATTTTAAAAAGCATGTAAAATATCATATATAAACTTGAAATGAAGTTTTGTGTCATGTTACGATTAACGGCTATTATAATACAGCGAGCACTGTTTAATAAAAGGACCGCTGGATAGTAACAGCGTGCATGTCTTTAGAAATTTAAACCCACAATCTATTTTTATAATTGTAAAAGCTTTTTGTTGAATTCCGTAGTGAAGTCCCTATTGTTGTTAAGGAAGAAAACTGAAAATACTTTTTTCGTTTATATATTGTATTATGATCGTGTATACATATTGAAACAAAGTGTTTAATGCTACACTTATCCAAATAAACTATTCGCGAAGTCCATAGTGATGAACTGTTGTTTTGAAATCACAATCAGAAGCTGCTACGTCTATGTCATGAATGTCCAATGAAGATACTTTCAACGTCTTTATTCGCGATTTTCATTTTCCGAACCGAAAGTCTGAAGATCCTGCCTGCATCGCACGCTGAAATGTATTTGGTTTCAATGTAATATACAACAGAACAGAACAAATATTTTATTTAAGACAGCTGATTGTGCTCAGTATAAGACATGCATGCATGCGTGAAAAATAGTAATAAAGATAATATATTACGAGGGAGAATGTTGTGTGTGTTTATATACACACTGAATGAGTTTTTAAATATTAACAAAATACATCGGAAACAGGCAAATAAAATCACATTTATCCAATAATCATTTCATAATCAACTGTTCATGGTAACAGATATGGGCGTTAACAGACAAAAACACAGAACATTTATTTAATATTTAACGGTAAATAACAAGTAGAATTGCAGAAAAAAAACACAATTGTTTTTCATAAAACATTTTAGACAGTTAATTGCTAACTTCCGGAGGTTCCCGTTTGTTATTTCTATCTACATTATTAAACAAATTATGCATACTTGGTATTATTAAATAGTGTTTCGATCAGTATTTGGATCTTGCTTCTAAATAACGTGGACATTTGCGGACAAAGTGATATTCGTCTTCTTAATGGTTAAGACTACATAAAGTACAAATTCTTTCATTTCTGAAATATTAAAATGTCTGTCAGTTTCAATTAACAAATTATGTGACGATATACGTATTTTACCAATGATGTTTCTATATTTTCAAGGGACCGTCAACTAGATTGACGAAAAAAAAATGTTCTAAAATACCGTATTTAAAAAAATTAGTTTATATTGATTAAAATATCACGATTGGTATATTACATTACTTGAAAAAAGTTCATATTTTCAATATATTCGGTAATGCAATTTCGCGATGTGAAATCGAACGTACATCGCGAAAATAGGTGGCATAACGATATACACACTTTTAATAACGCAAGTAGATTGATCATTTTATATAAAAAAAATATATACAATTCAGTACACATGCACAGTACACATGCACAATATGCATTCTTAGGTTTACCAGTGACGATGATGATCAATCTACTGGCGTTTTTTTATAGTTAACAACTGGTAGTTACCTGGTAGACACACCCAGTAAAATGTATTACCGAATATACTGAAAATATGAAAACTTAAAGTGATATTATGGGCATCTAACAGTTTATAGGTGTCTATCGCAACCGTTGTCTATTGTTGGTGTTTTCACTTTATATACACTTCTATTTGTTAATGCAGCATCATCATACTAAAACAATATCCCGGAAAGAGACTAATAATGCATTTGAATGTCAACCGTACTTTCGTTTGACAACTGATCACGCATGTACAATGTGAACCTAAATTTAGTTTTAGTGCAGATTCGTTTATACGACACAAAGACATCATTTTGTTTTACAAATCATTTCGGCTTACAGGACTGGGTGGGTCACGTAAAATATATAATTTAAATATATTTTTATAAACAACTGGTAGCAAGATGAGTTGCAGATAATTGGTCAATAACCAAATTTTAACTTACCATTTTGACCTTCTAATTCTTCTCAGCTCAATTCAACAGTGAAAAATGCCCATAATATCACTTTAAAATTTTTCAAGTAATGTAATATCCCAGTCGTGATATTTTCATCAATATAAACTAATTGTAAAAAATACGGGATTTTACAACTTTTCTTTTCTTCGTCGTACCTTTATAAGGGAAACCGAAAACTAAATGCATTAGCTATCGCCCATATCACCCTTATTTCGTTCCCACGTTGATATACTTATTCAATAGGATTATTCGGCATCATGTTTGAAAATCACAATGTTTGTAACTTGTTTTCCATGTATTATTAAACTTATCGCAAAACTTTTTTTACTAAGCAAACTATTCTGTTGAATCATAGTTACGTATTAAAGACAAACAACAGTGTATTATAATATAAAACGTGATTTTGCGATTAAAGATAATTACCATAAAGACGGGTTTGATGAGATTTTACAGTCCTGTTTTACAAATTGATACTTGTCACCGTCAAAGAAAATGTAGAGGCGCATAAAACCGTTTCTCGGGAACTTGATCAGCTAATTTAAATTATTATCGACTTGCTTTTGTTTTACCTTTTATAATCAGCCGCAGTAAATCGGTTTGACGTGAAGCAAAGTACACACACTAGTAAACAAAAAGTTGTCATACAACTTGTGAATATTGTGTACATTTGATAATATTAACACCCACCCCATTTCCATTATACACGAGGAATCTCTTTAAAATAATAATTAATCCCAATAGTGTAATTAACTTGTGTACAAACTTACTCTCGAGACGTCTTGCAGATCATACTTCTCGAAAACTCCCTGGCACTCAGCAGCGAGGCGGGCAGTACTTGCAAGAAACGGATCACCTGCCAAATTAGACCATTATATAAGTATGGCAAAACAAAAAACTGAATGAAGAGGATTATTTTAAGTGAATGTCATTATATAAACGCTTAAAATTATTGATGGGGTTGGTTTTTGAACGAACTGGATTTTTCATGTGCATTTTTTTTGTCTTAATTACGCATCCAATAGATCTCAGCATCGTAGGAGCACGTTATGGTTTGTTGAACAATACTGAACACCCAATTTGAATATTAGAAATAGGCAGTGCTCTTTTAAAAAGGGGTTTAATACATGTGCGTAAAATGTCGTCCCAGATTAGCCTATGTATTCCTCGTAGGCTAATCAGGGACCAATATACTTTATTAACCGGTGCGGATTTACAGGCTAATCTGGAACGACACTTTACGCAAAGACATTAAACCCATTTTCACGGAGCACGGCTCAAATATATTATAAGTAAAATTATAAGACGTACTATCTATGTCGGTAGTTGTTTCTCCGAGGTAATCCAGGATGCGTTCACGATCAATCTGGAGATTGGTACCTGAAATGCATGCCAATATAGAAAACTTGACAAGAATCTAATAAATAACAAAACAAGTAGTTTAAGATGGGTTTCTACCTGAAAGACGAAGCAAATTAAACTTGAAATTGAACGTGAAATTTAACGAATTATTCACACAGGAAAATATCGATTAACACAACAGTTTAATACTATGGTAAAAGGTGTCTTACATTGCAATAGTGGGAAATATTCATTGAATAAGGCCGTATCCGCCTCGGTGAAATCGTCGTTCTGCAAAAGTTGTTAAAATATTGCTTTTTGGCCTGCCTAAATTTGCGTGCATGGTATATGTGGCATAAATTCTCGGTCAATAAATGAGCCGCTATATTGAACATAGCGTAGCTGGAGAACAGAATAGAACGTTTGGCCAGCATCCATCCAGTTATGTTTAAATTTGTGCAATCTTACGTTTTATTATAAACGAACAGGGTAACTCGGTAACAACTAAAATTTGAATGAGGCGGCTGAATTTATTTTTCAAGTTTTTTTTTAAGTCACCGTAAGAAAAAATTTGCTTTTCACGATTTTGAAGGTTTGCTTTATAATAAAATTTTAATTGGTTAAATATACCACAGTTAGTTGTTTTGATTGTAAGTAATCTAATACCAATTTTATTTCATGCGAGTACCTTTATCTTTTCCATCACAGTTGACATTTTGTTGCAAGCAATTGCTAACGTCATGTCCGGATCCGTGTCTGAAAAGAAACATTATGAATGCCAGGATCTGAAATGCCCTACTTGAGTCAGAGGTAAGGAGGAAATGGCTCTAACAATAATTTCATGAGAAACTCTACAAACACAAGTAATGCGGCAGGTGTTGGAATCAAACCTTAGTGACCGGTTTTTAATTATATACAGCTCCATTTATACTTTGTCTAAATTTTGAAAATTTATTTTTAATTAGAGAAGTTGCTTCATATTGTCATACAGTCGATGTTCCACAAAAACCGAAATCAATGTTGAGAGATCGTTTGATTCTGCGACCTGACGGCCCATGTTATGCGAAGATACTTCATACAGTATTCAGCTCTCAAATCTGTGCCTAGACTTTTGCACTCCTAATAATACTCTAAATGTTTCATATAATATAATTTCAAACAGTTGTTTACTGTAAGTAATGTCTTCTACAAATATATGAGCAATTATTGGGACATTAAACATTCAACATTTAATTTCAATGTAACAAACATATGGATGGCGTTTATTCAAGCGCATCGTTTATTTGCATGGTGAGCAACATATAAGTATTCACTTTTCTTTTTCTCTTCTATGAAGAAACATGAGACGTCTACATACCTTCGCTTGGATCGGTTGTTATGAACATCTCCCATTCGTGACATTTGGCAAACAGGGAGGCAACTGCAATTTAAGTTTTACGTACGAGTATTCTGCCACTCGTTTGTAGTTAAGACACAACTTAAGTGTCTAGCGTGTTCATTTTATGGAACGATGTATAGCAACTTCTCAGTAATTTATAATCTCGAAAGGCTGTTCAAAATCAAGATAAATATGAAATGATAAATATTTTTTGCATACAAATCGAAATTTTTAATCGAAATAATGCAATATTCAACCCCTCTGAAAATGTTAAGACAATCTTTAACTTACATTCCATAATTCCGAAAGGCCATTTGTTTGCGGCATCTGGTCGTTTTGTGGGCGCTGATATAAACATTTTGAAGTGCATCAGACGAATATTAATATTAACATAAATAATTTTGCAATTTGTTATTGTTAATTATCAAAAACTGGACAACATCCACCATTTAAAGAAACTATCAGTTTTTTAATGACAGAAGATAATAAATACTTTAGTTTAAACATGGTTAAAAGACACTCGAGATATAGTGCAAAGGACTATTCAGCTGTTCACCACTAACATCTCAAACAAAAAAGGTATGTAGGTCGACTAAATATGTTTAGTTAACATTGCACAATACCCGTATGAATTTCTACTTTATTAAGGAAATGAAGGGGTTTGCATTTATCTTTCAATTTTCTGTTTATTTCGTCTTGTTTCAGTTGATTTTAGTTTACTTAAAATAGCTAATAATTGTTTGATTAGCATTAAACTTAAAGAACATTTAACTTAGAAAATAAGATCGAATGTTGCTTAAATGATTGAAAACTCATGTGGGGCGGGAAACAAATAAGCAGTTAAAACAATAAACATAAAGATTTATTACTTACATGGTGTTGGAAGGGCGAGATGCCTGTTGAAAAGCTTTGGGTTCCTATGAAAAGCATCAACAGAAGCAGACACGCACACAAGTATCAAAACTGTGGCACCAAACCTCATGGTTGCAGCGTAATAGTCACACATGTTTTCAGAAAGACAAGCACTACAGTGTCTGACAAAGCTAGACATGCGAAGGTTTATATACTTGCCGATGACTCAGTGCGGCCCGTCTTCTATATATTCTAGGCGAAATCAACACTGTTAGATTTTAAAATCAAAACGTTGATGATTGATCTGCTTTGAAAGCAAATAAACTGAGAGGTGTCAGTTATAAGTGGCGTGAGCAAGAATATATATATTTTAATACCAAAGTTCAGCGTTTTTCCTATTTATATAAACATGTATATCTAGAAACGTGTATACGTAAACAGTGGTAGCAATCTTCGTTTTCATGATGAACATCGTTGCCAAGATGAAGGTAAGGCAATTGGCTGTAATGCAATTCAAGTACTTGAGTATGTTGCATCATTAGAAATCGGCTTCTTTAAAAATAAGCACAACACAGTTACGTCACTTAATCGGATCAAAAACGATTACTCGCCAACACGCGACGCATATAGCAATGTTTTTTCATGTAAAATGATGATGAAAATGGGGATGAATATAAGGAGGAGCAAAAAGAAGAACATATGAAAGGATTGCTAGGGTGGTCTTTCTGCAACAGGTTGTGTTTTATATTGGTTAATATTTACATATTTTATTTAAAAGTTATTGCAGACTCATGTGCTTTTTTGTGAGATAATCTGTGCTCAAGTATGGTCGTAAGAAATCACAAATCATACACACGTTTAGAAATAACACTCTTCAATTACAAGCATCGCCTTCAAAGAGTCTTAACGCCTTCATTTTCGTTCACACTCGACAATAATTCAATAGATGAATACATACTATTTGAATAATTTTGGTAATTTTACACTCTAAAAGTGGGCCTCATGAACTTGTTTTTGTGCTTCATAAGATTCAAGCTTTCCACGACCCTCTTTCATAACGTTGTTTACTCTGTTATCACATTTTCCACGACCCTGTATTGAGTACAAAAAGGTGTAATGACATGATTGATTAGCAATCGATCGACTTTTTATTGTCATGGGGCCACGAGAAGAGCGAACAATTGTTTTAACTTTTTATGGATTAAGGATATCAGCAGTAAACACATTTCTGAATTCAACGAATAACTAAAGTGTATTTATGTATAAAAAGATGACTGTTAAACGAGAAACATACATATTATATATAATTTTTTTTATAAAAACTACCATAATATTTTAAGTGTTATACTACAACAGAACAGAACAGAATAGTTTATTTTGACTCATGCAAATACATATATACAGCTCATCGTCATAAGCATACATTTGCAATAAC
The DNA here is from genome assembly GCF_020536995.1 of Dreissena polymorpha. Classification (NCBI taxonomy): domain Eukaryota; kingdom Metazoa; phylum Mollusca; class Bivalvia; order Myida; family Dreissenidae; genus Dreissena; species Dreissena polymorpha. The sequence goes on from NC_068355.1 coordinate 154,234,149, forward strand.
AGCATGCGAATCAATTAAAATATAAAACATACATCATATCGAAGAAAGCTCGATTAAAAAAGGAATGAAATGCAACATGTTTAAAGAGAATGTCACACGGAAGAGGTAAATATTAGTGATACCATAAAGCAAAAACGTTGTTTAATGATTGCGAAAAGTATTACACTTCTCTAAGCTAATTGTCGTTGTGAGAGATATGTATACCACATATATAAGACATGTTCTAGCATTTAAAAGCCTTTACATCAAAACATGGCTAGTAATCTTGCCAATTTATTCTTTGAACTATTATGTAGTTTGATTAATTTGAACATATTTGGGCTACATCTATACTACTCCGGAATAAGTATGTACCTAATATCGGCATAGTAAGGACATTTAAGGATATGCAATGTGATATTCATCCTCGATATCGCTTTAGGTGCAAAAAACACATTTATGTTGATCTCTAACAATGCTCTGGTGTCTACCCGTTTCAATAAATAATTTGTTAGACGACAAAAGTAATTAAGCAATAATGTTCATATGTTTTTGTTTTCAACAATATAAAGATAAGCCGATCTTTCGAAAACTGATTATAATTCCTTGTATAAAATCATCGAACTATATGATGTGACACTTATATTCCAGTTAGTGAAAAACTGGTCTCGTAATCTGTTTTTAAGTATCGGGTTTAATTGAAAAGAGAACACACAATAGTCATACATTGTTAAAACAATGTGTTAGTTTCATGTGATGGATTAGTAATTTGAACTAATTTCAAATGTATGTAAATATATAAAAGAAGCTTTAGTTATTAGAAAAACGATCCTAAATAATACTGTTTAATACATTTCATCACCCCTCGATAGAACTTACGTGTTTTTCCATATATTGCTATTTTGTAATTGTAATTTGTTATGTAACTTTTTTGTTACAATATTTTATGTTGTTACTCGTATTCACGTGACAGGAAATAATTTGTATATTCTAGTATGAAGACGATGTACTATTGTATACGTCTGAATAAACTGTCTGTCTGTTTGTCTGTCTGTCTGTCTGTCTGTCTGTCTGTCTGTCTGTCTGTCTGTCTGTCTGCCTGCCTGCCTGCCTGCCTGCCTGCCTGCCTGCCTGCCTGCCTGCCTGCCTGCCTGCCTGCCTGCCTGCCTGTCTATCTGTCTGTCTGTCTGTCTGTCTGTCTGTCTGTCTGTCTGTCTGTCTGTCTGTCTGTCTGTCTGTCTGTCTGTCTGTCTGTATGTCTGTCTGTCTGTCTGTCTGTCTGTCTGTCTGTCTGTCTGTTCTGTCTGTCTGTCTGTCTGTCTGTCTGTCTGTCTGTCTGTCTGTCTGCCTGTCTGTCTGTCTGTCTGTCTGTCTGTCTGTATGTATGTCTGTCTGTCTGTCTGTCTGTCTGTCTGTGTGTCTGTCTGTCTGTGTCTGTCTGTCTGTCTGTCTGTCTATCTGTCTGTCCGTCTGTCTGTCCGTTAATGCGTCCGTCCGTTCGTCCGTCCGTCTGTCGGTCTGTTTGTCTATCGGTCGGTCTGTCTGTCTGTCTGTCTGTTACAACCAGTTTGGTTAAGAATTCGCGATCCATTTCTAGACTCTGTAATAGAATGATGTGTATTTGAATACAATAACCCTGCTTTACATGATATAATTCCAAAAAGTATTTGCCGATGCTGACGTTACTGTCTAAATACAGTAGACTCTGCCAATACCGGACTCTCTGAATACCGGAACTCTCCCGATTCCGGACGGTCGGGCCAGTCCCGTATTTTCTCCTTCTATTTCTTTGTTAAAAAATGTTGAATAAACCGAAATCTCTGAAAACCGGAAACCGGACGGGTAACTCCGTAAATTTTGTCATTTAACGTAAAATACATTGAGTACACCGGACGGTCTAAATTCTCAAGATGCCCGAAGCGTGAAAATATCAATACCTAGTCAGCACAGCGAGTGCAGTGTCACATATTTTGCTTGCGCAATTATCGATAATCGGATTAAACATACCATAAAGGTGTCAAGTCGTTACCGCGCTATGGGAGTCCGATTAAGTAATGTAAAACATACTGTGAATGTCTAAAATAGACAAGCGGTAACACCAAAAAGTGATTGACTCGATCGTTTTATTAATTATTTATTATCGCCTATGATAAACAATTTAATTAAAAATTAATGCATGCCGTTGCGACGATCACTTTCTTGTGATGTTCTCGGGTATTTTAAAAGATCTTATAGCCATGTTTTTAACGCTGAAATGGTTGTTTGTTTGTTTGTCAGATAAACTGTTAGAAATATAAATATGACTGTTAAATATCCATCCATCTGTATGCAAATTCATTCTTTGCCGTTTACTAATTTCGAACTCATCTAAAATGTCGCAGCCTCAAGCTAAACGCAGACGCGTATAGCTTACGTTAGAGGATAAGATAACGCTCATCACGGAATCAACTGCTCAACTAAAACCATCTCAGAGTTATCTTGGACTTTTTCGTGAAATCGTAAACTTCAAGAATTAGAAGGTTTTGAGATTATGAATATCTTAAAAAATAATTCTGACGCTGTTTTTTGCTTGTGTGTATGTTTTATGAAAGGTGGTACATGTATGTATTGAATAATAAATCGTGTATCTACAACAATCTTATTTGTGTCGTCCCTCGCCTATATGACAAATGCCATGTACGTACATGTATAAAGCACCACGCTCACTTTGGGATTAATCAAAACAAGTCGGTATGGATTTTTTTTTTGCTTTTAATCGATTAAAAACACATTTTTTAAGAATGAAATTAACATCTTAAGTACATGCGTACAGGTATCACATGGTACATGTATATGGTTTGTTTTATTATTATGTGATTCTGTACACAATGCATACCATGTATATTTCGGCAATATGAAAACTCTTGGTAAACCGGAACTCTCTGAAAACCGGACGATCAGGCCGGTCCCGAGACCGTCCGGTTTACAGAGAGTCTACTGTACAAGGAGAATCGACAAACTTTGGCATATAGCGACAATATGTTTGTTGACATCTTTTCACTTGATATTATTTTACAAAATTTACGATTCACTTGCTATTCTTTTACAAAATTTACGATTGACGCGCTCAATGTTTTCCGATTTGATAAATCACCAAATTTCAAAGTAATAGTTTCAAGTTGATGATGCATATGCTTTAAATAAATTTAACATGACATTTATAGGTACGTTCATGTTGTTTCTTTTAGTAAACAAAGAATGAATGCTTTAAATATTTTCCATACAGCGTATTTGTTGCCGGCACAAATGATCAACCGCTTGACATGACTATTCCAGGCTAAATTTTTTAACAATTATTAGTTCGTGATCTTTATATGTCAATTTCAATCACTTACTAATAGTACCACCTTTTCGGAATACCATGGCCTTTGTTTTGTCAATATTTTCCGTTAAATTTCACTTATAGCAGTAGGCTTCTAAATTGTTTAATCATTCTTGAAGACCCTCATGGGTTTCAAAAAATAAAGCCGCGTCGTCAGCGAATAATAATTGACAAATCGATATTTAATCTAGTGCAATTCGAGCGTTTATTCCATTTTACAAATCGAATTCAACGTCGTTAATAAAGAGAAAGAACAATATGGGCGACGATATGTCCAACTGAATAGACCGACGTTACTACTGAATATGTCTGATAAGTTAACCAAGTACTTAACTTCATCGAACATCCACCGAATAAGTATTAAGCGGCCCATCCATACACAATATCATTGTCAATTTTATTGTCAATAATGAAGATTGACAATAAAATTGATAGTGAATGGATGATATTGAAGACACCGTCAATGTATTGATGAAAATCAGAGAGCTCAAATATTTATTGACACATTGTCAATTTTTATCTTGTTTGAATGATGACCGAAGTACAAATGAACAAAATATTGATTAATATTTTTGTACACTTGAGGGCAAAAATTATTCTGTCAATATTATTGAGTCAATAAAATTGACAATTATATTGTGTGTGGGTGGGCCGCTTAAAAGTTTACCGTCGATACTAACTGTACTATTTATGATTTTACTGCAAAATTGACCGCGATTGATGACGTCATATGCCTTGCGGAAGTCAATATAACGACAATATAATTTATCTTTATCTTAAGGGCATAAGGAATTAATATTGCATCGACCGTGCTTTAATACGGTTAAAAAGCCGAATTGTGCATCCGTTAGAATGTCATTTGTTTCTGCCCTTTTGGTTTTGTAGTTGAGCAAATTTTTTAACGGTCTGACGATGACATGGATTATTTCAGTAAAATATTCATATTTAATATTTCACGCGCACGAGCTTTATTGTTTTTCAACTTTTTTGTTACCCTTATAATTTCTTCTGTCGATATCGGATTATCGTCCGTTGCATTTAAATAATTTTCTAAATTCGGTCTCATACTTTTCATATGTTTGCTAAATCACTGTTGTACTTTATTTTCGTTTTCTACACGTACACTTGTAATCTTTATTCGATGCAATCATTTGCTCGCGTGTGTGTCTATTTCTATTTAGACATTTTTCGATGCAATCATTTGCTCGCGTGTGTGTCTATTTCTATTTAGACATTTTTCGATGCAATCATTTGCTCGCGTGTGTGTCTATTTCTATTTAAACATTTTTCGATGCAATCATTTGCTCGCGTGTGTGTCTATTTCTATTTAGACATTTTTCGATGCAATCATTTGCTCGCGTGTGTGTCTATTTCTATTTAGACATTGTTCGATGCAATCATTTGCTCGCGTGTGTGTCTATTTCTATTTAGACATTTTTCGATGCAATCATTTGCTCGCGTGTGTGTCTATTTCTATTTAGACATTTTTCGATGCAATCATTTGCTCGCGTGTGTGTCTATTTCTATTTAGACATTGTTCGATGCAATCATTTGCTCGCGTGTGTGTCTATTTCTATTTAGACATTTTTCGATGCAATCATTTGCTCGCGTGTGTGTCTATTTTTATTTAGACATTTTTCGATGCAATCATTTGCTCGCGTGTGTGTCTATTTCTATTTAGACATTTTTTCGATGCAATCATTTGCTCGCGTGTGTGTCTATTTCTATTTAGATTGTACTCGTATACAGTTCTTGTACATTTGTATTGTTTGGTTTTACACTATTCGTTAAACTAGTTTTTGCTTATTTGTATCAGTCTACAAATCCTGTATCTCGATGTTTAACAATTTGCTTAAAATAGTTTTCTCCTTTTTAATTTAAACAGTTCGAAAATTCGCTGCCTAGAATATCATCATCACAGTTTGAATCGATTTGCGATAATAGCGTGTGATCCAGATTTTGGACAGCGCACGTAACATCTTGCACAAAGTCGCATTTTATGTTTCCAATTAAAATAAAAAAAATAGGATTAGTATTACTTGTTAAAACTTCGTAATTCCTGAAGGCGATTGAACGGTGTATGTTGTATCACCACAATTTCTGTAGAATTGTTATTTCACTAGAATATGACAGTTTTAAAATATAAAACAAAACACAGTACCAATCGCACAGGCAGCTTGCATTGCTCTTAACGTTGACCGATGACTAACAGAACAGCATTCAACATTGGCATTAGTATAGGTGTCCCCTGTAAAGGCTACGAAGATGGCTGCCAAAGCCTCACGTACCAGGACATGTGCCACGTAGGCTCCCCCCCCCCAGACTAGTGATGTAAAATAAAATTTGTTTAATATTAAGGGAATCAATCTGCAAAAATACAATACATACCATTGTTCTCACAGCTAGAAATTTAAGTCGTAACTAGTGGTGCATTTTAAGATTACTTTTCCGTTGTGAATAGCATTGTTTTCTGCTTAAGAACTTATAAGATATGAGAAGTAATAAATTTTGTTAACATTTTACATGCACAAGAAATAAGCATGAAGTAGAGATTTAAGAAAATAAGTTATGTTTTCCTCATATTTTTTCCAAAACGTAATGTGAATACTGGCCTTGACTTAGCATGCAAATCTGAGTGTCGTCGTTAAACATTGATAGATAAAAGCCTTTTAAAAAATAAATCACAATAAAGAACATGTCATTTACCAAAACACCTGTGAAAATACAAAATGCATCATAAACGTTATTGCTAATAAACATACGAAACATATGCGCACAAAACTTACTGTTTATCTTCACTGAGGATTTGTAAAAGTTTCTGGTCTTAGAGGCCTTTCACTTGCCTCATTGTGGAGAGGTATGGCTCACTAAGTATCAGTATTAATACAGTTTTATATAACAAATTAAAAAGTACCTGTTTGCAATATTATATATCAATTAAAATTAAGCTAAATGTTGTGTTGAAAAGCATATTTGATAAAAAAGCCAGCATATGTTTTACGTAAACGGCATTTGATCCTCTGTCCTTTAAAATTAAGAAAACAATAATTATATTTATTATTACACTTGTATTAGTAATATGCTGTCCTAAAGTATCAACAAATTTTCAGAGTAAAGCAACTGTGCCCCATCAATCACAGTCTTCATTTTTCTTGGAATATTAATGAATTTATTCAACTAATATATGCGACAGGAATTAAGCAATATATATGAAAATAATAACCTTTCGATTTTCTCTAGAAGTTCCTTCTTGATATAAAAGCGGACGCATTCGATAGACTGTACAAAGTAAGAACATGTACATTATGCAAGTATACATATATCATTATGTTGTTATACCATATCTTTAATGCGTTTTTTCCGTACATTAACACCAAATGGATGTTGTTGTTCTTTTAACGGCTGCTCATTATACATATACCATTATGTTTTTATACCATATTTTTAATGCGTTTTTCCGTACATTAACACCAAATGGATGTTGTTGTTCTTTTAACGGCTGCTCATAGTAAAATATCATGAAGAATAAATATAATCAAACTGGTTTGTTGAAATACTTTACACTATCATAAAATGCAATACATGTGTCAATAAAGATTCTATAGAAAAAATTTCGGGATAAAAGAGCAACATGTCTTACCAAGCAGCTGAAAACTGCCCACCCGTATCCTTGGGTTTGTTGTACCCCACCAGGAAGGAAATTGTTTGTGCTTTGAAGCCATGGGATATGTCCTCTACAAATTATTCAAGAAAATTGAATGTTCTACCCTGCGAACATTAGAAATCGCTTTTATCAAATGGATTTCGGACATAAATTTTTTATAGTAAACACGTGTTTACTATAAAAAAGACCGATCGTACCAAAAGGGGTCCATCGCACCAATATCACATGGGCTTATGAGGATATTTAAAATGTAATGAATACTGATATATTCATAGTATTTATTTTTCATTTAGATTGATGACAACAACACACGAACATTACCAGTTTTAAATTATCTCGCGTACAATAATTCAAAATTTAAATGTTCATCTTGTTTACCTATCTAAACGATTGGACACGACTTGCTCAGCCTTTTTTAGTGCAGCAGCCATCTGTGAAACAAAAATGTATCGACGAAATGAGATTTTACTGTGGCCCATTTCGCATGGGTGTGAGGGACGTAAAAGTCGCAGTCTGTTATAATGGCTAATCGATATCAAAGCGTCATTTCTGACACCACAAAACAAACCGACAGGAAGCTGTTTTATTTACATGGATGTCGTTTATGATGTGATACATGTTGTGTTTATAATATATTGATTTTACTGAGCAATAATTATTTTACTGCTCTGATACGTTATAGGTTGCCAAGTGAAACTAACCGTTTGTCCACATCACTTGGAATATACATCTCTTATAGGCAATGCGTGTTTGTATTCAAATCGCTCATATTTAATACAACAGCTACGAATACATCACCATATTAGACATAAGACGTCACGTGAGCATGGAACTTTGATTGAAGAATACTTTTGTTGATTGCGACAGGCCGTCTATACCAACATATCAGTCATGACAAATATGTTGCAAACGTGCATTATACAATAAAATGATGAAATAACATATGTTCTCAATGTGTTTATTTTTTCGATAATAATTTAATTGGCGGATTAATAATCTAGCCACTTACATGATTACACGCAGTCTGTGCAGTAATAAAGAACTTTGCTCCTGCTTCCACGTCGTCGTCACCAGTAAACTATAAGTAATGGCTTATGATTATAGACGTAAAGAAAATATTTGAAATAGCTCATTTCGTCACATAGGATTAACGTATTTTTTCATTTAAATGTGCTCTTTGATTGATGTTAAAAAGTGGTAACGACTAAGATTTTTCTCCATGCAATACAATTACATATAAATACACTATCGATCATTACGTATTGTAAATTATAACGTTTATAATACTGTTGTATATAAATGAAGTTTTAATATACCATTCGATTGAAATAATAATATTGTTTTAAATATGATTGAAATATATAGGTGAAATATGCTATTTCTTTTGTTTATCCTTTATTGACATGCCCATGTAAGGTGAAATTTTAATCTTGTTGAAATGCAGTCAATGATGAATATATTTGATCGTTATAATTACACAAAACTTAATTGTCCTACCTGGTAAATTTCAGGGATTTTGTATTCCTTCTCTCGTTTCCGCGCTGTTTCATCGATTTGAGTAATCTGTCAGTACGTTTTGTACAATTTCAGAAGACATTTAGGATTGACGAAATGAATGTAAATTGACTTTATGCTTGAGTTGCGATTCTGTGAAAGGTTTTAATGTTGGTTTAACAAAACACTTACCGTGTATAGAGCTATCCGCGTATAAAACTATAATCATATTATGTTTTTATGAAGAATACACACACATGGTGGTCAGGATGCGATAAAACATAGGATCTTTAAATGTGATGTTCAGCGTTATATCAATTTAGGTTTGATTAAAAGTCATACCAGTGCATGTTTGGAATTCTTTTTTCAAAATATCTTTAGTATATTTTTTAAATATTTATTCATATTATATTCCCTGTACCTTGTTTTGGCATCCATGACATACATGGCTGTCGGGCTCATGGTCAATGTCCTCCCCGACACAGCCAGGATGAAACCATTCTTCACATTCATCGCACTGCCAATAAATCCTAAAAATAAATAATTATTTTTTAAATACCCACATCTTTGGGATTCCACGCTGCACCATACGTTATGTTTATTGATACGTTTTCCCAAATTGAATTGATTTGTTTTATAAAGTTAATATTGTAATTACATATACATGCAATAAATCTAAATCTTAGTAAATAAAGCCAGTACAGGGTTCACAATATCAGTTGCGCTCAAATCTAATAGGCCAAAATAAGCTAAAAGCTTGATGATAACTTTACTCATCACTGGTTTGAGTAAAAACATTTTGAAAGAAAGATTAAGTATAAGATGAGTGAATCTGTTAATGAACATGTTAATAAATGAAACACATACTAAAAATTTACCTTCTATCGTCAGGCTTTTGACATACACAAAATGTTTTTTTTTGCGTTGGAGCGCTTTAAAATCTCTGTATAAACAAACGACGAACGTTGTTTCTGAAAGAAGAAATAAAATACCATAACATTCCTATTTAGATATTTGAGAATTGTATTTGATAATATTTTCTTAAACGTCGTTCGGTGAAGAATCATAATGTAATTTGAAGTTGTTTACATAATGTTCAATTAGTCCAAAGATATTTAACTTAGAATGAACAAACCTTTCGTTTCAACCTTTTCTCTGGAAGAACTTTCGCCTCCTCGATTGTGCATGGCAGTGCTGCTGAACAATAATTATAATAATATAAACTATGGCGTAAAATTTTGAAAAAGTGAGTTCTTTAACAACTGAACAAATGAAAATACGCAGCTGTAAGTATAACACTTTGCCCTTAAATCGGCGCATTCATTCATTAATTAGTATGCAAAATGTGCCTTCAACACGCAATTCAAATGTAACAAGAATATTGCCAAGCAGTATATGTCCCCTACCGGCTCCACCATTGTACGACTTATATAAAAAAAATATTTTATTTCTGGTCATAGCAACCAAATTTTTTGACGTAGGAACAAAATGAAATGACGTGCATAACGTCCATATTGCCATCTATCCATGTTTCAAGTTTCATGAAAATATTAAGAACTTTTGAAGTTATCGAAGGATCCAGAAGTGTGAAAGACTCACGGATTGACAGACTGACAGACCCACAGAGCGAAAGCCATAAGTCCCTCCGGTAAAACCGGTAGGGGACAATAATTGACAAACCTGCAGCGTTTTCTGTAACAACAACAACTTCGTCATCCTGCTTTAAGCAATGGAGGTCCTCAAGTGTCTGTGTAAGAGTATAAGTGTGTATGTTATCTTGCGCATGTAAGCCGTTGTTAATAATATAACATGTAATATAGACATTAAGCTTAAAAGAGCGTTTCAATTATGAAATGGGACCTCGATTAAAAAAGTTTAAAATGCACACTGTTAAATATAAGTAATCAAGACCAAAAGCAACGAAGAAAACTATATAGTGCTAATATGTTTACCTTTAATCTATCTCTCCAATGGTATTCATTTGCATCACGTCCTTTCTCTCTCCTTGTATTAGTCTAAAATGTACAAATACCAAGCATAACATTGGTGGATGTATCGTAGTGGATGCACTCATGTTGTTTTCCATATGTATTTAAATGATATGGTAGTTTAACATGGTTCAACACTGATTTATTTTATGTTTTTAATAAATTTTAAGTAAGATGTTCAAATGTTCATTGATATGTATACGTACCCAAAACCCAATTCTGCACAGCATGCATGAAAACCGCTCCCCACTTTTAATGATGGCCGGATCATCTTCTATGCAGTAAGGCTTAAAGTGAAAAACCCTCCCACAAGTATCACACCCCGACTGGAATGCGACATTATACTGTTTCTAAATATCATACATCTTGCAAATAGTTCGCCTTTAAATAAACAACAAATTTAAATGTTATTATATAATATATATCGTAGATGTATAATTGTTATTTTCTGATCCGCTTCATCCACTGCAAATCCACACTTGGGACACGAATCAATAAGGTAGTCTGAAATTGTATATATATGTATATAAACACATATATATATATATATATATATATATATATATATATATATATTCCCTGGACAATTTAGTGAATGCGTATTGACTCTGAAATTCTATGAGATGGATTTTAACGCGTTATTGTAACTGGGCCACAATTTGTGTCGTTTGAACATACAGAGAGTAGTCCGGAATTCCTTACACTGAACAGTGCTGCATTCTCTATGCTGAGCACTAGTGCTCTAAACCCATGTTTAGGTCAGAGTTGTTGACACAGTATGTGAACTGCTAGGTAACAAGTAATGAATAAACAAAAACATACGGGTCCACAGGGCTGTCTTTAGAACTACCTAATTCGTGAGTAAATAGTATTGCTCGCAGATATTTTAAAATAGTTATTTTCATCAATTATCTTATTGTATATTTTGAATACATATGATGTCAAAAATCAAAAGTTTGATACAGGGAAATTCCATGATGAAATTATATTCTTAGTGAGATGGGTATTCAATATTGCAACAATATTAATTTAATATGATGGTGATTACACATTTTCTTTATATTCAGTTCGCATTACCATTTTCAGAATGCCATAACAGGGCATGATGTTATTTTGTCTAAGTTATCTCTATTAAATAGAAAGTATTATAAAAAGTGCACACACATCTCAACCCTTGCGTTAAGACACACTCTTTATCAATTTGAATAGATTGTGTTAATTTCAAACCGCCGATTAATTTTGAAAAATGAGTCGTGTCTTAAATTATGCAGTAGCAAACAACTTCAGTGCCTTCAGCGCTTTGATTAAGTCTTATTGTAAATTAAATAACATATTCAGATTTCATGAGATAGGTGATTCATATTATTTTTTTCAATTTTGAACAAACTTCCAAGGTTTTGGTGCTTATTAAAATATAAACAATCAATATAGGATTTATTGAACAACATACCAGTTGTTACATGTAAGGACCCCTTTAACTTATTACCAAGCAATTACAGGATTGTATGAGATCTGTGCAGACAATTCTTTATACTGTGGGATAAAAAGATATTGCTCATTTAGAGAATCATTCCCTTTTACCACAATTATTTGTGCTTGATGAAAGCTATTTCTTCTTTGTATTGTTTAGTAAATGTTAGAGAACATCATCTAGACACCTGTTACTTTTGTTGTGCTGACATCATGTGAACCATATTGCTGAATGAAAATTTTAATAATTAAAAGAAATGACTTCTTTTGTTACAATGTTTACAGCACAAACAAAAGATCAGAAAGAATTGAAATAAATAAAACATCCTCCAGATTTGCAATATGAATTTTAAATGTAATACATTCTTAAAATTAAAAAAAATACAAAAACGAATATCTATTTTAAAAACCCAAGTTACACTGTATAAAGGAAGATAAATAATTAAGGAGACACTCATTCTAAATATTATTAAAAACATGAAAGCAAATTAATTTTACATGATTAAATCATTAACATTCAAATGCCTATATATTTACCGACTTGAAATTCAATCAGAATCTGAAAGCAAGGCACTTGCTAAATAGATCAACTCTATTTGTTTGGGCACAAAATATTTAATCTAGAAGGAGTGTTGTATCCAAAGAAGAACTCGGTTAATTAACTTGTTTGCCCTTATAATTGTGAAAAGACCAAATATGCTCGTGGTATTTCATGAAAGCTTATAGTTTTTTTTGTTTAACCTACTGATACAAACTTTATTTATTTTTAACTTTGAAGGTGCGTATGATCTTAGATTATTCATTTTTGATTAAACATTAATGCTATCTATAACTTTAGACACAGTCACTTAAAAAACACATTTCATATTACAGGTGAAACTCAAAACAGAGACCCCAGTTACAAGAGAGCATGCTGTCCTGAAAGGTATAGAATTACATCAAGGGGCATATCAATGATATTTTCCCTTAATACTAATGTATATAGATATATAGCAAGACATAGCTTATTTTAAGCATATATTAAAATAGTAACTATATTTTGGTGAAATATTCCATGACCAAAAATGTTTTACTTCCAGTGTGGTCCAGTGTGATTCAAACTCTAAAACTAAATAAAAAGTTGAACTTTATAACATTAAATACTGATGTTGGCAGTGACAGTGTGCAAGTGTCATTCATGAGCACTTCATAAATAGACATTTTACTTTTACTACTTATTTTCTTTTTTTAAATGGGACACTTTTTCATGTTTATAATTTTTTTAATTACATTTAGCCTTTTTAATAATTAAGCATACGTCATTAATAACCATTCAATAAATACTTCATAAGATATGTCTTTTTTATTAATAAAAATACTGCCTTTTATATATTTGCTGTTTAAGTTATATTTCATAATTAATTGGATGCAAAATAAATAATTTAATATAAATTTATAGAAATACATACAACTGTGACAATTACTATATAATTGATGAAAAAGTGGTCAACTTCTACTGGAAATGATGACTGGTAATTTATTTTTTAAATTGAAACAAAAGATTACACATTTTAGAAGACTAAAACAATGACCAAGTAGAACCAAGAAAGTAATCAGAATTTCTATTATGTAGTAGTTAAAAGAAATTTATGGTAGTTCTATTCAAATCTCAATAGTTGATATGGTATGTGAGAATGACATTTTTGTGAATGCTAAGCTGATTTTGTTAACAATGAGAAAGATTTTGTTATTAAAATCTTATTCTATGAGTGTCAAATGATTATAACTAGTGGATAAAAAGTGCATAATGCCTGTATTTCCCCTAAATATAGACAAATAGTAAACAATGCATAGCCTCTCTTTTAATTTATTTAATTTATACTTATATTTTTCTTTAGTTATATGGGCATGATTAAATTAATTTATACTTAATGTGTCATAGTTACCATCAATTTTAGATACATTTATAAATAAAAATGTATTCTCTGCCATGCAATATTTTTTTGATACACGCCTTCATGCTTTCAAAAATTGTCCACATCAATGAGGAAATTCAAACACCATAGTACCTCTCTCAACAGTACCTCTTTCCACAGTAGCTCTCTCAATATACCTCTCTCCACACTACCTCACTTCACAGTACCTATCTTCACAGTACCTCTCTCTACAGTACCACTCTCAACAATACCTCTCTACAGTTCCGCTCTCCACATCAGTGTACCTCTCTGCACAGTACCTCTCCCCACAGTACCTCTCTCCACATTAACTATCTCCACAGTACCTCTCCACAGTACCTCTTTCCCAAGTACCTCTTTCCACAGTAGCTTTCTCCACAGTAGCTCTCTCCACAGTACCACTCTCCACAGAACCACCTTACACAGTACCCCTTTACACAGTACCTCTTTCTACAGAACCTCTCTCCACAGTAACTCTCTCCACAGTACTTCTCTCCACAGTATCTCTCTCCATAGTACCTCTTACCTCTTTCCCAGTGTTTTTTTCTCACCATTTCTGAAATTGGGCTGGGTCCCTTTGTATTTGGTAGAATCACAGCGTTTCGACAAAAAATGGAAAATAAATGTTTTTACATATATTTTTTTTATAACAAGTGCTTCAAAAATGAGTATTAAAAGTGTTTTAAACAGTGCCTCTCTCCACAGTTCCCCTCTCCACAGTACCCCTCTCACCAGTTCCTCTCTCCCCAGTACCTCTCTTCACAGTACCTCTCTCTATAGTACCTCTTTCCACAGTAGCTCTCTCAACAGTACCTCTCTCCACAGAACCTCTATACACAGTACCCCTATCCACAGTACCTCTCTTCACAGTACCTCTCTCTTCAGTACCTCTCTCCACACTACACCTCTGCGCAGTACCCCTCTACACAGTTCCTCTATCCACAGTACCTCTTTCCACAGTACCTCTCTCCACGATATCTCTCCATAGTACCTCTATCCAAAGTACCTCTTTCCACTGTGCATCTCTCCATAGTTTCTACCTCTCCACAATACCTCTCTCCACAGTACCTCTCCACAATTCCTCTCTCCACAGTACCTCACTCAAGAGTTAATCTCTCAACAGTTTCTCTCTCCACAATATCTCTCGCTACAGTACCTCTTTCCACAGTACCTCTTTCCACAGTACCTCTTTGCACAGTACCTCTCTCAAAAGTACCTCTCTCAACAGTTTCTCTCTCCTAAGTATCTCTCTCCTTAGTACCTCTCTCCATAGTGTGCATGCATCTAGCAGTACTGTACGTCATCATGTCGTCATGTTCTTTCAATTCATTGAAAAGAATTATTTACCAATGATGCTTATTTGTTCTGCGCCTGATACCTGATCATTGATAATCTTTTTGTGATTTTAAAAATAAACATTTTACTGAGCATTTATAAAACTCGATTTTTGTTTTAATCAACAATCAAATAAATACTTGACAGATTATAAAATAAAACGATTAAAACTCAATTATTCAGTAATATGCCTTTTAAAGATAGAATTACATTTTATATACATTTCAGTGTTTTAAATATTTATGGAGACTAATCACTGCTTACGACTGCTGACAGATCGCGCAAAATTATCAGATTTTGTCACTGATTTTTTCTGTTACAAAATACGTTTGTGTATGTATTCGTAATTTATGCACAGTGCCTTTAAAAGTTCGTTTATAAAACGGAATATTTGTTAAGTCTTAAACGATAACATAAATACCAATACATAATTTTTCATCGCAGAAAATCGTAACTATTGATGAAACAACCGCTGATAAACATGCGTCATGTAAATACTTCAACTCTAGATGGAAATTGAGAATTTGAAATGAAGATTACAGCATGTTTATACAATGGAAATAATATATAATTTATTATCCAGGTGTAAATCTATTTAAATTGAAGAAGCACCTTAATTGCGTAGAATAGAAGGTGCACTCTGTTTTAACTTGTACATTTCCCTATTACATTTATACTCATGCACATTCGTTTGGCGGTACTTTTTACAGTTGTAATTGGGAATTCAACAAGAACAACTTAATATTTTAGATCGAGTAATTGTAAACACGACCGTTTGCGTTGGATTTATTAAAAATATATATCAAAACGGGACAGACAAGAAGAACACACGGCGTTTGTGTGTTAAAATGCAGAGGTGTGGGGCCGCAGCTCTTAACATAATTCGCTAGTTAATAGTTCAGTTTGCTTTGTCGTTTTCTGGTTTCAAGTCTTCGCGGTTTCGGTATTGTTACTTTGCAACGGCAACATAAGAAATAGGGCGACTTACATATTTATTCGAATGTTATATAGTTATCTGAAAAAAATGTATTTTCGTTGTTTATTGTTATGTGTATCTTTTATATTTTTAACTAAGATGTATTCTTTTTAAATTTGACTCAGTGCAAAACGTCTTGACTGTCGTTAAACTAGCGGCCGTTTACAGAGAAGAATGTGAAATATGTTGTGAATGTTTCACGAAAAGCACGATTTTGCGGTTATTTTTTTCGTTTTTCTGACGACGTTTCGTTTAAAACATGTCCGCTGTGTTTTTTCCAGAGACCGCTGCATTTAATGTGTTCCTGCGTAAATTGACTTGTAAAATTTGTTGATGACGCTGCCCGCTTTAAAGTCACGCAAAATTACATGACGTCTTTAGCAGACAAGGTAGCTTAACACCAGAGTGCGTTGTTGCACAGGCTGGTTTTGAGCTGTGTGGGGATCATATGGCATACAATTCATTTTCGCATGACACAAGTCAAATGAAAAAATCATTATAAGCGACTCAACTTAGAAAGTAGTAAATTTATTCTCCGTCATATGTTTTGCCCCACATCAAAGTTGTGTGGTTTTGTTTGTTTTCAGAGACAAGCACATGCATGAGAAAAGAAGCCCCATGATAGGTATAATTTATGTACAGAGGGCTTTTCAGGCAAACTTGTCTGAGACCTCCGTGTATATGGCATCACGTATGCATGGGGTTCCTGAGTCAACACTGCACCATGGGGCCAGCCAGACTCCTCAACCATGAAGAAGAAAAGCGAGTGGCAGACCATATTATCCATATGGGTAATATTGGTTATGGATGCCCAGTATCTGAAGTCCTCAGTGTAGCAGCGGGATATGCCAAGTCGCTGTGTAAGACAATTGCTAAGGATCAACAAAGCAAATCATGGTGTTACTCCTTCTTGAAAAGACACGAGGAGCTGAAAGTTGTAACTTGTAACCCCACACAAACTCACCTCTTCAAGGGCTAAATCATCATCTGAACAGATAATGGTCAAATACTTTTCAGAACTGCATTCTGTTCCCCAACAAAATGACCTTTTGAAAGCCCCTGAAAGAATCTTCAACATAGATGAACAGGTTTCTGGTTGTATGCGGAAGTGAGTGCAATCCACAGGCCATCACATCCCCAAGGACCAGGACTATGGCAATTGTTGGTGGGGCAAATCCAATTAGAAAATCATATCCCACCCTTCGATGTGTTCCCAGGGAAGCGGTGGGTTGATCAGCTTTTACAGTGTGCACTCCCAGGTTCATCTGAGGGATGTCAGACAGTGGTTTTGTCAACAGGGGTCTGTTTGGGACCTATCTCATGGGTCATTTTGCAAAGCATGCCAGTTAAGACAGAGCCTCGCATAAACCAGTTCTGGTGCTATATGATGGTCACAATGCCCACTTGTGTCCTTGACCCTTGCTGACTGGGAAAAAGACCACAATTTGGTGCTATTTATATTGCCACCCCACATTAGCCATCTAACTCAGCCCCTTGATGTTGGGGTATTTGGCCCACTAAAGAAACTCTACAACAGAGAATGACAGTCCTACATCCACAGCAACCCTGGGATATCTATCACTAGATATGAGATT
The DNA here is from genome assembly GCF_020536995.1 of Dreissena polymorpha. NCBI lineage: Eukaryota > Metazoa > Mollusca > Bivalvia > Myida > Dreissenidae > Dreissena > Dreissena polymorpha. The sequence continues at coordinate 154,251,945 of NC_068355.1, forward strand.
GCAAGATAAACAACCAAACCATACATCAGAGCCTTCACACCAGAAAACATATCATCGGCATTCAAAACGGCAGGCATCTATCCATTCAATGATTTAGTGATCACCAACATACAAACTGCCCCCTCAACAATCTACCCCGTGGATGATGTCAGTACAAACCAAGGTGACAATGAACCAACCATAACAATTATCTTAGAATAGTCAACTGTTAACAATAACAACAATGTCAATACAGAGATTGATTGCGTGAAAAGTAGGCTGATGACAACCGTGAAACAGAGGCCTCGAAAAAAATATATTCCACCGCCATAAGTCACAGGGAACTTGCTCTCTGAATCAAATGTAAACACAATGAGAGAGCTTGCAAGCAGAAAAATGGAAATTCTTAAATGTAGAAGAATCAACTAAATCAAAGCAAAGCAGAAAGCATCGGAAATGAGAAAACAAACAATGAAAAACAACAGACAACCAAACTCTAAACCCAAGTCATGCACTTCTGAAGTCCAAACCAAACACATAATTGACCAGCATGAAGAAGCCTCATTAGATGACAGCCAAAACAGCGCTGATACAGAATAAGGTATGTGTTGCGTGAGTCACACGAGATTCCCAGCAGCGTTGAGAGGATGCACATTACTCGTCATTGTAAAATGGGGTCAGTTTGACCAGTGTGGACATTGGGTCAATCTGAGGTTCAGTACATCTGAGTAGCACCCATTTGCTTGATGGACAACATAAGCATTTGTGACAATAATACATATTTTTGTTGATTTTTTAACATGAAAACATTTTTTATTGAATTATTGAGTTGAATAAATGAATTGCGCAATGTAACCTGTTTTTTAGTTACTATAGTGTAACCCGCGAACTTCCCTTTAAAGATAATGGCTGCTAACTGTATGGGAATAAATTTAATTTTTTTAAATTATTTTTTCGTAGTTTGAAGATTTTTTAAACACATATTTGAGTAAAATGATCCATAAAGCGGATGGCTATGTGAAAACAATCAAATATTTTGTGTTGTATGAAATACTAGCAACAGTCGGCTTACTACCGCGAGCACGGTTACCTCAAGGCTAATAATAATATCACAAATCACAAAAGGATGCACACAGATATCCAGATTGACAACAAATGCAGTTATTCTTGCATTGTGGCAAATAAAAAAGTACACGGTGATATAGCGAATATTGCGGGTATTTGGTTTGCAAAGTACTATTTTACCCTAGGCGTTCGATGGCCATGTTTTATTTATTTATTTATTTATTTTTATATTATTTATTTTAGTTACACGTTGTTCATTATAATGCATACACGTACTAAATCAATAAAAATCTTCCGACAAAACGTCTTGTTAAAAAAGATAGTTCGACTTTGTACATAGATATTGACAAGGTAGGGCACTCGTCATTTTTATAAGCAGCGGAAGTGCGTCATTACCCATAATTAAATCGCTGTCACCATGCTCGCTTATTGAAATGCTCGCGCAGGCCAGGATCCTCGCCCTTTCTCTATCTACTTTCAATTTCAACAGAAACATCCACAGACGATGTGATACATCCCTGTAACTATTGTTTCATTCACTTAATGGGGTAATCAACAAAATATGTTGTAAATTGCATACACATGAATCATTCCTTACCAATTGTTTAACTTGATTTCGTCTGCCTTGTTGATTTCCAGAAAAAAATAATCAGCACGTCGAAAATAAAATCTAGCGCCCATAGTGTGTATTGGCTGTTGTTATAGAGAAAGAGCGAGATATAATGGTCAGGACAAGTTGCTTTTTGTTCAGGACAAGTAAAATTTCGGTCTACTTGTCTGACCGGACAAGTCGCTTCAAAGGTTAATGTCGAGCCCTGTTATCATGCTTAAATAAGTCAGTGGTCCCAGGACTTTTTCAGCTTTTTGGGAAGATAGCCCATGGCTTTGAAATTGGGAATTGTATTGGCATTTTCAAGAAATTGGAAAAATAAATTGGGATTTCATACTAAATAAATTCAGCATCTTTAATCACAAACACCACCATGATCAACAGTTTTTCACATAATAAGCAAAGTCTTCAGTCATATCAGGCATAATTTTATTAGAAGGCGCTTCATCTTCTTCTGAAGAACTTTAGCTTTTAATTTGTTGAATATCAGTCAGCACTTTGCTTTCGGTGATGAGGCGAAAGAGTCACTTGTTATTAATTACTATCATTAACGATGAGAAGAGTTTCAATGGGAAGACTTTTACTTCTTGACAATGTTTGTTTGTTTAATGACGCTTGCTTAAAAAATCAACAATTATATTTTTGCTGCCAGGGTTTTGCTTAGGAATCTTTTTCACGTAATATTTCGAATTGCGCGACATCTTTGTTTTCCATTCAGCAAAATCACAAAACGCTTGAATTTAATGGCAAATATAATAAGAGCCTGAACAACACAGAGTATTATCGTGCACATGTTTAATGCCAATGTTATCCAAATCGAGGTATAGTCTAAAACCCATACATGTACAAGACCGGATCGGAGTACGCTTTGTTAAAATGCGAAACAGCCGATGTCATTAGCATTATTTTCCCAATTGGGAATTTTTCTTAACAAATTTTTGGAAAAAAAGTATACTTTTTGCGATTGGGAATATAGCCGAATTTCGGCTATAAAATCGGGCCAAAAAAAGCCCTGGTGGTTTAACAAATAATTTTGTTTTTATTTGTTATTTTGTCTTCTTAATATAAACACATGTAATATTGGGCATGTCCAACGTTTATTCAAGTACTTCAGTTTTGTTTTTCGGTTACAGTTACACGCTGAGATAAGAACTGTACAGTCAAAAACTTAAAGAAGATATTTTTAACCAAAACAAACACTGGTTAGTTACACAAGTTACAGCATAAATTTTCTCTGCTTTCTGTTTTTGAAAGCATCACAAGCTCCTCCAATGTTAAGTCTAATAATCATAAGTCCTAAGACACTTTTTTCTATAACAATTTTTTTTTATTTGGAGGGGGCAATTGCGAATTTTTTGTTATAATGTCTATTTGGGATCGGGTCCGTTTGCTTTGGGAATGCCTCCGTTTTTCGGACAGTGCTGAAAACCCACTGGGTTCCTGGCCTTCGCGCGCATTTTAATAAGCGAGCGGGGTGACAGCGATTAAATTATGGGTAATCAAAAATATGTGGATATTGATAACTCAATTTTTATGCCCCCGGTAGGGTGGCATATAGCATTTGAACTGTCTGTCCGTCCGTCCGTCAGTCCGTCCGAAAACAAACATTGGCCATTACTTTTGCAATATTGAAGATAGCAACTTGATATTTGACATGCATGTGTATCTCATGGAGTTGCACATTTTGAGTGAAGAAAGGTCAAGGTCATCCATCAAGGTCAAAAGTTAAAAAAATACAATCCAAGGGAAGTAATAAGCTTTAAAAGGCAGATAAATTATTAACCTGCTAAATGATATATTGAAATTTTATTTTCATTACAGGGTTGGCATAAAACCCGGATTTTATAGTATTGACCGGCCCGGGCGGGTAATACTGGGAAAACCCGGGTTTTACTGGGTTTTACTGGGCAAAAGTGGGCAATACTGGGTAATAAAGATATTGCAATATTCTATAACTTATACGATAATAATGAGTTTGTACATATTAAAAGAACATATCTTTTAACAATTTTTTACTATTAGTTACATTGTCAACTTCTAATTCATGTGAAAACATATTCATAATTCCTTCTAATTTTCATGAAAATGGAAATTCTTTTTCTTTGTCTGTTTGGATGGGCATTACTTGGGTATCGAAAATATTACACACATATACAACAGCACAACTTGCATAATGATAATAACGATTAAGTACATAACAGCAAATAACTATTAATTTTAGCAATTCTATTCTATTATTTACAATGTGGATGCATATTAATAATTACTTTATTTCTGCAAAAAAAGTGCAATTCATCTTGTGTTTGTTTTGGATGGTTTGGACGGGCTTTACTGGGTAATACAGATATTACACAATTATATAACTTATATAATTATTAGTCTCTATAAAAACATATCCATTAATTATTAATAATTAGAAACTATTTGGTACATTTTAACCAACTATATCATGTTGAAAGTTTGGAATCCTTACAATACTTTATTATTTTTACATAAATGAAATTCAATTAAATGATCTTTATGGACAACACTGGGTATAACTTGTGTTTTATCTGATTTACATTTTATTAACTCACTTACATTATTTTTCTAAAAATATGATATGCTATGTAACAGAATGGTATTTATGAAGGAAAAGGGAAATGGGTAGAGACATGAGGGATTATACATGTAATTTATCTTTTTTGTTATCATTCAAATAATTTAGTTGATCTCATGTTGCATTAACACTCCCCAATTTAGTTTTTTAAATTATTGACACAGTTTTCTGTCATCATTTATGCCACTCACACAGTTTGTACAATTAACAATAACACTAGGCCACTTAGATTAACATTGGACCTATTTGGGCCACATAAGGGCCATATTAGGGCCAGACAAAGGCCCTCTAACTGTTTATTAGGGGCCATAAAAGATACACAGACTAGTGCCAATTAGTGCCCTCCCATAAACTGTGAAAGCATGCTTTGATTTCTACAGTAAGTGACAGATTCCTGTTAATTGTGTTTCAATATAAAAAGTTTTTCTTCAATGATCCCTCATTATCAATTCTGACTTGAAACTGTGACTAGATATTGTGATTAATTAAACAACAGTCACTTTGAAGTCTTTTTTCTTTACAATAGAGGCAAGCAGAGAAGTAAGGATGATAAAAAACAATTACAATTGCATGTTTAATGAAGAAAAATAGTATTGCCCAGTATTGCCCACTTTCAGAGTATTGCCCGGGGCGGGAAAAACCGGGTTTTCCCGGAGCAGTTTTCATGCAAACCCTGATTTTGAAGAGGCGCAATAGGGGGCATTGTGTTTCTGACAAACACATCTCTTGTTTCAAAATATGTGCGTACTGGTAGGCAAAACAAATCGCCGATACCCAATTTGAGCCGCCTTCTATGCGTAATGAAAAATCCTGTTTTGTTTAGGCCGTTTTGTCTCGAGTCTGAATCGAAAAGCGCCTGCTTTATTTGGTAAGGTAACAGTATACTCAATACTTTTGGTGTTCAATGCTATAGCCTCTAAAAATGGAACGTCATTTAATTGAAGACACAATTCTCTGTATAGGTAATTACCATGACTTTATTTTTTATATTTATGTGTGCATGTGGTAGGGAAAACATTGATGTATACTACAAATAAAGTGTTTTGCTTTTAGGTTGGAGACTACTAGAGACTTTGAAAGATGGCGGGAAACCCTCATCAACTTGAGAGAGGCCGGTTAAAAGATTGCCTTACAACAGTGACCGTTGATTGGCGTAGAGTTCTTTCTGCATGACCTAAATTTTATGATTGATTAAATCAATTAGGGTTGGAATGCTCTTTAAGAAAAGGCATGGTTAGGCCAAAAAAAAATCTTGGTTCAGGGAACCCGACCGGCCCTATTTTTTGCCCCCGCCCCTAACGATTTTTTGGTCCTCGGACAAAAACCTGATGGCGATTACGTTACGGTACGAGTTTCACCTATAGGGCATTGTATCCGATAACGACAGATCCATTTGTTTACGCTTTATAAACATGGCGGCGTCCACGTCTCTAATGTTGGTAATTAACATTGCAAATTGTGACCATAAAAAAGAAATTTCATCTCAACACAATTCGGTTCCCAAGTAAAAGATTCATACCTAAATATTTGCTAAAAGTAGATGTTAACATGGTTAACACCGGAATTGAAGTACTGAATTATTCACTACTAAAATTGTCCGTCAGTGTTTACATTACCCGGACGTTTGCATTTTGGTAGATTCTGTTCCAAACACTGCTTGTTAAAACAGGAAAATATTAGAGATGAAATCATCAATGATAAAATATCTGATGTCTAACACCGATTGGAATAAATCCATCAACTTACTTCAGAATAAGTCAAAATTTAGCGCATCTCAACTACAGAAAATAACAAGCGATGTGTTTGTGAAACACTATGTCCCCATCTATTTGACCTTTGACCTTGAAGGATGACCTTGACCTTCACCTTTCACCACTTGAAATGTGCAGCTCCATGAGATACACATGCTTGCCAAGTTGTTATCTTCAATGTTGCAAAAGTGTACGTCTAGCGCGATTTCTGCCATCCACCACCCATCCCCGTGATTAAGTATCTCTAAGGAGTATTGTTAAGAAATCGCGGTGAATTTAACGATTTATAATTTCACATTTAGCTTTTTAAAAACTGTTTTACTCTTTTGTTTTAGATACGACCAAGAATATGGTTTTCGGAAAATAATGAACATAGTAATGACGAGTTTTTCATTATTAATATTATAAACACGCATTTAAATACTGATTATGTTATAAATATGATTTTGTTATACATGCATATGTATGTCTATTTATTGTACATGTGCCGTATTACAATACGACTAAAACGCTTGTTTTCTTACGAAATAATGATAAATAATGTGATGTCTACATCCATTTACTATATCGAATAAAATGGAGAATTTGATGTCTACATGAATTAACTATATCAAATAAAATGGAGATTTTGTGTTTTACATCCATTTACACATAACAGAACAGATGGTATTTGAACGCATCTTCTCACTTCTGTCGGTACTTTTTATTACAATCAAAACAAATAGTCACACTCTCATCTACACGATAAGACGGCAATATATTTTGATAAAGTTAGGTTAATTGGTAAATAAAGAAACTCTTATTTGACACAGAAACTAATTACCAATTAACAGATCTGTTATAATAAATAAAGTAACGTTTCTGTAACGAGGGTAATTCACATTCACATTTACCTGTATTTCACCGCGAACCACCGAGGCCGCGGAGGTCCACCGCGATAGCGGTGGTCCACCGTGAGAAAGATTTCCCGATAACGCCCGCGGTGTTCAGACACTGTCAACGCGATCTATTATGATGGAAAAACCTTCTGATCGCGTAGATTTTCCACGCTCATGACAAATTGTCCACGGTGGGAGTGTGGTGGATGGCAGAAATCGCGCTAGACGTAGTGTAAATAAGCGATTTTGACCCATATATTTGACCTTTGACCTTGAAGGATGACCTTGACCTTTCACCACTCAAAATGTGCAGCTGCATGAGACACACATGCATGCCAAATATGAAGTTGCTATCTTCAATATTGCAAAAGTTATGGCAAATGTTAAATTTGACACAAACAAACCAACAGACAGGGCAAAAACAATATGTCCCCCACTATAGGGGATTGGGACAAAAAAATCTATTTTAAGCACAATTCACATATCTCTCTTTTGTACATCCGTGACTATTCTGAAGTTCACCAGTGACTTCCAAATCCGGTCTTACACTACTAAATTAATACTGTTAACTTTGCGATCATTTACGCGGTTTTTATACATACTTAGGACCTGATTGCACTGACGTACACCATGACCTAGATGATGCTTTACATAGGTCTCTGTGAATCCACTCACCATGTCACCATGTACACATATTATTGACAAAATTCGCAAAAGGCAAATATGTACTTCAAAACAATCATTTGAATATGTGATAAATGTAATACTTTTATGAATATAAAAAGACATTGTATTTATGGATGAAAAATGAATACATAACGTGTTCTCTTTTGTGAATTCTATACGCAGGTTAGCATAAGTATAGAGAGTGATTAAAAGTCAAAATGTGCATAAAGAGCTAGGAATGATGAAATGATGAATAATATACAACGACTGAACACCACATGTGCAATGTTAATCATTTGACCGGTGTTTAAACAACCATGGGTGAATTAACTGACCCTTTTTCACCCTGAAATCAGTCGACTGGTAAAAAAAAAAAAGAAAAAAAACACCTACCTACCCTCCTACATTTTTCTGGCCATGTTCCCTGAACCAACCAAAATTTTTTTTGGCCCTATGAGGGTGTCGACGCGCAAAACTTCGACTTTATTTTTTTATAAACATTTTTGCTTTCACGTTGAATTTGTTGAGGACATCTTTTAGTATATTGTGACCTAAACTTATTACAGGTTAAATTAAATATTGTCTGTCAGTGCAAAATATGACTGCAAAAAATGAGTTTTGGTAATGTCTTAGCAAAAGAGTAAAGAATACGTGCATTTAATTTATGAATTCAGATTGTTTGATATGGAATGGTTGTTTTTCAAGTAGATCCCCACCCTATTATGGCCGAACAATGGCTAAATTGCTTTTCGACTTAAAATCATAGGCATATTGGTTGACCGTGTGGCGTTAATGTGCTACATGAAGTCAGAATTTAATGCGAGGGACTCTATGAGCCACTTACGCAACAATAGCTTGTGCGTAAAGCTTGAACATGTCAGCAGAGCCCGATTTCACCAACATGGAAAATGCCAACATTTTTAAAGTACGGACAAGGCAGCAGGCATGGAACTGAGCCAGTCTGCATATTTAGTAAAATAATGACTATAACAAGCTTTTTTACTTCCTCTTATTCATAAAAATACACTTAAAACACATAAATGTATGTTTTTGTATATTTTATATCTATTTATATCGGGTATTTTGACTTTTTCAGATGGCGGAATGTCTGCGGCTGACCCGAGGGCCACTTGATAGAGTCTGTTGATGCCAAAACAGTTAATAATACTAATTTGATATCAGGTACACAAGCAAAAAAGCATGCTAAAGGTGTGGAAGACTGTCATCAGATTTTGGGTCACTCAAACCCTTGCCGTGGTGTAATTCCTCATGCACTTTGTATTGATAGTTCCGCGTCCTTACAAGTAAAGCTCGAGCTTTGTTGGCATTGGAAGTTGGAACTGAACAGCTTTACCCTTATTCCTGAACATTGATGCAGTGCAGCTGAGTTGATATTGCTACTTGTAACCCTACAATTTGCTCAACTCAAGTGTCCCCTTCATCATTTACCTTAAATGGATCTTTTTGACAAATGTTGGCATTTTAGCAACCAGTTGTTCTATTTATAGCTCCACTGGCCAGTGGCCAGCGGGGCTTATGTCATGGTCCTGTGTCCGTCGTGCGTGCGCGCGTCCGTCCGTGCGTGCGTGCGTTAACTTTTTCTTTAAACGTCTTCTCCTACACTACAAGTCCAATTCTGATAAAACTTCTCACAAATGTTCCTGGTGTGAACCTCTTTCAAATTTATTCAAATTATGCCCCGGGGGTCAATAAATTGAACATATGTTTATATAAAGCCTTTTTTGTGCAAACTTTACAAATCTTCTTGTTCATAACCGTAGGGCCTAGGGCTACCAAATTCGGTATGTAGTGACATCTAATAGTTCTCTACTTAGTTCGTTAAAATATGCCCCTGGAGTCAAATTTGACTCTGCCCCGGGGGTCACAAAAATGAACATACGCTTAAATAAGGCCTATGTTGTGCACACTTTAAAAATCGTCTTGTTCATAACCGTAGAGCCTGGGGTTACCAAATTCGGTATGTATTGACATCTAATAGTTCTCTACTTAGTTTGTTCAAATTGTGCTCCTGGGATCAAATTTGACCCTGCCCCGGGGGTCACAAAAATGCACATACGCTTAAATAAGGCCTATTTTGTGCAAACTTAAAAAATATACATGTCCATAACCGTATGACATAGGGCTAACACATTTGGTATGTAGTGACATCTAATAGTCCTCTACCAAGTTTGTTCAAATTAAGCCCCTTGGATCAAATTTGACCGCTCCACAGGAGTCACAAAATTGAACATAGGCTTATATTGGGCCTTTTGTGCAAATTTTAAAAATCGTCTTGTCCATAACCATTGGGCCTATTTCTACCAAATTTGGTATGTATTAAAATCTTAAAGATCTCTACCAAGTTTTTTCAAATTATGCCCCTGGAGTCAAATTTGACCCTGCCTCGGGGGTCACAAAAATGAACATATACTTAAATAAGGCCTATTTTGTGCAAACTTGTAAAATCTTCTTGTTCATAATTATAGAGCCTAGGGCTACCAAACTTGGTATGTAGTGGCATCTAATAGTCCCCTACTAAACTTGTTCAAATTATTTCCCTGAGCTCAAATTTGACCCTGCCCCGGGGGTCACAAAACTGAACATATGCTTATATAAAGCCTCTTTTGTGCAAATATCTTCTTTGTGCAATAAATAATTTCTTCACCACGTTAACAATCCTGCTACACTCACTAATGCCTCAAGAATGAAGAAAAGTTCAGGTGATCTACGTCATTAGGTATTTTGCATATGTCATACACTTTATAAGTAACAGAAACTTTGAAATCTACAAACACTTTTTGAAATTTTGGAAAAAGAGTCATGATTTAATGAAGGAACTTTCATTAATCTTGTAGAACATGCGTAGATTTGATCTTCAGCATCTAAAAATATGTGAAATAGAAAGAACTACAATATCTTTTGGAGCGATAAATGTACCTACGTTATAAGCAAAGGACCTGTGCGACAATTCTCGGGCTTTTTAGTCTGTTTAGTTAACACCGTAGTAACGTTTCCCATATATAAAAATGCTCACCCTTCCAACTATAAGCGCCCAGTGGGACGAGGGATAGAAAGAGAAAGTCACATGTTTGAGTACATTTCAACCCATGCGCATTGCACGCTTTTTTCGCATAAAAACACAGTCGAGCGATACAGGGCCATCATGGCCCTTTTGTTTGGCTGTTGCTCCTCTCATTTAGTAATTTACGAGCAGTTTTGACCTTATTGATTGTCTTTGCATAGAAAGTGGAGACAGAGTAATGATATTTGTTGTGTTGAGAATTCTGTGGAAAGCTGTGTCCCCAAAAGAAGTACAAGCGACCCCCTTTTGGAAGCTTGCGATGCTCTTAGCTGTCCTTCTGTCCTTTTTACTTTATGGAACTCAGTTCTTAAGCTTATAATATTTGCCTCCATATGTGTATGTTGTTCATTTTTAACCTTTCCCTCCAGTGTATACCCCCAAATTGAGCAACCATTTCTTACGCTTGGTTTCGAACCCCGTTTTGACCAGATTGCCGCCTTAAAATAATCAAAGTACATGGGTTTTTTCCCCAAAAATATGCAGTTTTGTATTCCGTCTAACCTCTACATGTGAGCTGGCAATGCATATTGATCACCTTCTGTAGATTAAAAGCCCCCATGACATTAAATACTAGAATACATGAGACTTTGACAGATGGCGGGAAACCCTCATCAACTGGAGAGATGCCGGTAAAAAGATGGCCTTATAAAAAGGATAAAGTAAATCAAATACAATAAAAGCAAATACAATCATTTGTCCAAAATGCATCTCCTCTGAAGCCCTGCTGGGATTTGAACCCAGACCTCTTTCCTCTGGCAAGGAAAGTATTCTATCTTGAAATACAAGGGCATGTTAGAGGAAAAATAGCATGTTTAAGATTATTAACCTTAACAAATAGTTTATGTGTGGTATAATGTAAAACTTTCCTTAAGATAATGTTTCACTGGATCTTTTTTACATTACACACATCTGTGAATCTGCAATGCATTACAGCTTTACTTCAGTTTGTTGCATTTTTCATGTAATTTCAAGTTTTGTGTTTATCCTTATTGTATGGTATCTCCTAAACTCAGGTGTTTAATACTGGTATTAAAATATAACAAGATAGTATGGTATTGTTGTTAATATCCCAGAAATATACCACCATTGTAAGGGACTTGTTCTCATGTTTAAGTTTCTTTAATAATGTCAATTTTGTTTGACTACCACAATGGAAATCAAAATACTGAAACACCAATATAATTATAGGAATCTTAAAAGAAAAAAAGAAATAGTTTTTATATATCATTCTCTGAACAGTTCGTATATAAAATATACATTTGTTAGTATCAAACCTTTCAGTACAAGTACAACATAATTAAATAATTCAAGTGTGGAATTTCCTGTTACATGTAAATCAGATGACTATAAATGAAGGGATCAAAGGTTGACTATTCGCTAAACTCACAAGTGGTGGTAATGTTTTAACTCATCTTTTTAATTTCGGTAATGCTCATCTGAAACCGGAGTGTTGAGAATGGACAGTAACCACCAATGGTCATTTGGTAATTGTTGGTTCAGGTACAACATTTTAGTACCCCAAGTACTCTTAAGTATACTAAAAAGTACCAGGGGTATGACAGATATACTCAAAAGTACCCCCGAGTATGGCAAGTTGCCTTTAACTGCATTTTCCTAAGCCGGGTAAATTGTAGTATACTTCAGAGTACCCGGGGTACTTTCAAGTGAAGTACATGTAGCACCTGAACCGACAACGACCGGAGCCTGATCATATTATAATAAGGAGGATATTTGATCATCTAAAATATGCCGTTCTCCACAGGCAGTCTTTTCTGTCATACATTTAAAATTAAATCACTAGCCTGAGAACACATTTTGCTTTTTGTCCAATTGGTTCACATTTATTTTGTCGGAGATAAAAAGCAGGTGTGTATGGATGTCGTCGTTAAGTTTTATGCGTGGAAAATATACATGGGTAATACAGTAATAATAATAAAGTCTACATGCGGAAATATTTTAATTTTAAACACAAACCAACTGGTCCGTATGAATAATGTTCAAGACCCCTCTACAACTAAGTACTAATCATAATTCTTTTCCCTTATACAAATAGCAAAATAAGGTCCCCTTATTTGTTTGATAAATACAACAGAACTGACCGTTTCCTCTCTGTAAATACACGTTTGCCATCGAAGCAATGCCTAACGTCACTCAATGTTCATTTGTTTACATTTGTTAAGAGTGCGAAATTATTCCATCTGCGTAAATGGGAAATACAAAAGTTCAAAGAGTTGCATTAAAACTACCAAGTTTTTGCACGATGTATCGTAAATTTAAAATACCTATTTCATTATTTAACGCCTCTGATTCAAAAAATCCAATCAAATATACTTTGAATGCGTTTGTTCGGTTTTGACATGATTTTTGACAAGATTCTTGTCCAATATGGCCGCTGAGCCCAACGCTGAGTTGTATGTGAGAGCAACGAACGGCAACTCTGCATGGAGATTGGTGATATCAGTCTAAACATGAATGTCTCAGGCAATCATGTTAAACAGGTTAAATGTTTCCAATACATACGATACGTCTGGATCGCAAGTTTGCAAGTTTAATTTCTTACGCAATAGTGCACATTTATAAACGTTACAATAAAATGTCATACTTAGGAAAGATATAAATCGGACACTAAACATTAACACATCAAATTAAGCTTGAACATGTACAGCAACATCTTACGCAGCTTCGCATTAAGATACCATAATTGAACAAAGCTAACCGTTTTAGAACTTCGGCGTTTTTTTCAGCGTTTCACAACAGCGAACATTCAACAAAACACCGAGTTAATTAACATCGACGGGCGCCTACATTTTAGAGGCAGTCTATAGTTTTTAGCCTTATTTTCGCATTTGCCCCTTAATTTAAGGTGTATGGCCTAAAAAAATAGTTTTTTCACTCCAGAAGCTGAAATGTAAGTATAATTTGTCAATATTCTAGTAATTTCACTTGTTTTCAGTAATTCGAAACTAAGTGACCTTGATTTTATTCAACATTCTGCACATGCTCAGTGAGAAGTACACACATGTACTTCCTGCTTGAAGCAGCCGACATCTGACAGATTTCAACAGTGGGTTTTAATAAGTTAGCAGTGCAAACAAGTTTTTTGGTAATAACCCATTATATTTGGCTCAGTTTGAAAGCATTTGCTGTGATAATGCAAAGCATGTTGTCGACTGTGTGCGTAATGTTACCCGGAAAGATATATGTGATTGCCGAATTTAACTAAAAATGGGTTTTTTACGGTCAAGTTTCGAGACCCCCGATAAGGTCTTTTTTACCCCGGATATCAATTTAAAGAGTATTTTCTGCATTGTTTTGTGCTTTATGTTCAAGTCGTTGATGAGCTGCACTGAATATTGTCTGAATCTATTTTTCAGGTTATAACTGGAGGCCTTGTTTTGAGGGTGTTTTGCAGACCAGTGGTTATCGGCCTGGGGATTTTAAATAAAAACTGTTGACTGCCCCCTTTCAACCAAAGTATGATGTTCGTTTGCACGCAAAAGCCAAGAATTACGTTTCCATTAATGTGCAACACCTGTAGCAGACGAGTTTTCTTCTGACCTAAACAGCACTTCGGTGTTTTTGTCCGCTATTAACCTACAATAAACACTCACATGTCCCCTAAAAAACTAATTAGACCATGTGGCGGAAGGTCGCCATTAGAGCAGATTAAAAGTGGAAACATACGACAAATAAAGCGTGCTTAGAAAACATAATGTTACCGTTTTCGGTGCAAAATTGAGATGGAAACACGCTACGATGGAATTTGTTTAATCCATTAGGTAGGTAATTAGCCTGTTAATTATATGGTCTTTTTTATTATTATAGTGTCAATATGTTTCACAGAAACCTAACTGAAAATATATGGTTTATTCAATTTTTGTACTAGTTTCACAATATTTACTGTTCCATAAAATGTGTGAAAAGTGACCGGTACAGGAATTTGGGGCCTGACTTTAAACTGGCTGTGTTTTTTTAGTATGTGCTCATAGGCGGAACCTGTTATGTGATTCCACCTCAGTAAAGTAGCTTTCATTGATAGTTATTTTCGACAATTACATTATTGTAATATAGTATATACAGTTGGCATTTCGTTTGTAAATTGATTCTATGTGACTATGCTTGACCTCTGTTTATCGAGCGAGCTTTCCTTCATTATGGTATGCTCTCATGTGAAGTCATGGTCATTACAGGTGACAAGATGAGCCGACGGTCAAACAGGTCGGGTCTGTACATGGATTCCGACGAGGAAAGAAGGACGCTGTTTATCAACGAAATAGAGGAGACAATCATCCAGCAGTAGCGGCAGATGGAAGCAAAGACACAAAACGCCGTGTTACGAGCAGGTATATGACGTAGGCAGACTGTTTAATCATCATCATCATCATCATCATCATCATCATCATCATCATCATCATCATCATCATCATCATCATCATCATCATCATCATCATCATAAGCCGATTTCACTGCAAAAGTCAAACTGCTGTGGCTGCTGCGTCATTCTATGAGGAAACGCAATCCAATGAGCCTCGTTCTGGGAAAACTGGGCTTCATGCATATCTGTAAGGTGCCGACAAGATAAGCTTGTGCAGTCCGGACGACACTTAACGTACATGGATTAAGCCCAAATTTCCCAGAACGCGACTAAATTGAAGGTTTTTTACCGATCGAGGACCACTCCATACAACGATTTCACCACGTCTCCTCAATTGCGTGTCAAGCGTTGCCAAATCTAATGTTTGCATATATGTTTGTTGTATATTTGTGTATATTTTTTTTCTATATTTCCATGTTCATGTGGTACACTTGTATATACATGTTATGTAAAGCAATATATTTGTATATATGTATATGATAAAATCCTATAGATCTACAGATAATGTGTGTTGTACAATTTCATGTATGTGTTCGATATTTTCATTTATGTTTTGTAAAACACGGTCATATAGGTAAGGTTACACTAATTCCAAATTCCTCAATGTCGCATTATAAAACTTCCAACTCTAAAAGAATTTCATTGCCTTGAATACATGTCTAATGTTGCGAGCCTGGTTTCACTTAAAAGATGGATCATATTCAAATGAAAAATATCTGATCGCACATTCTAAGAAACTATTAATCGCCTAAATGCGAGCACTCTCGGCAAACAAGGTTGCGTGCGATTTCGACAAAAACATAGCACTTCAATTTTATGATGTGCACTTTATTTTGGTGTTTGTTTCATGAAAATCGGACGAGTAGTCGAAAAGTTATTTGCTTTAATCTGTATTGGGCGCGTGGCCAATTCACTGAAAAACTATCAATATGTCATAAAACAACATTTTTCATCATTTTGACCAAAAACAATCTGATTGATGACATATTTTTTGGTCAAAGTGATTAAAAATATTGTTTTATGACACAGTCCACGGTATATGCCCGATTATTGAGTCACATAGACTTCATCCCTTATCAGCAATACAATATTGGTCTGTAGCTGTTTACGAGATAACAGATAAGATAAGAAAAGATAGTTTATTAAAGTCTCATCATCATGTACATAGAAAAACATATACAAAATAACTTTAAAACACAGTACATAAATGCCACTCATAACTGACTTATAAGAGACTATATATATTCTAAAATACACTTCAACGATAATAGCTAAAACTGCTGAGATTGACCCTCTGAGAAGGTTTACCAGAGAAAGTGATTTAATGCTGCTGACCACAAATTTTCCAGATAATCCAAACATCTGCATCATTTTGTGAGTGAGTGGTTGTGTGTTTAGTGAGATGTGATGAGTCCATAACCATCAACCTACTATTCAGATATGTAAGTAACTGTTTGATCATGTATTTTGAGAGATATAATCTTTCTTAACTCATTCAGCCCTGGTGACGCCTTAGGTTATTAATTCATTAACCCATTCATTCCTGAATATTCATAAATACATTTGAAATCTCATGAAGATGAATTAGCTAAAATGTAAAAAAAAATTAGGCGATTTGCATAATGTTTGTTTAGTCTTGAAGATTTTTTTTATATTAATCTTAAAGGCACACATTGGCAAAAGAATCTCTAACATAACTGGTCATTTTAGCCAATTTATTTATGCGCTTCGAATTTAAAAAAGTAAAAGTTTACTGATTGAAGTCTAGCGTAGACATGACCAAACAATGAAAACCCCGTGCACATTCGCGCCTATGTCCGCCTGAGTGACCATCACTTACGTGACAACCATACTCATGAACGAACCGCACCTGTTTTGTGCGGTGCGTTATGTTTAGACATATGTTCTGTGCTATACCCCGTTAGTCTTCAAACAACTAAGCTGAAAACACAACTCGTTTTGCATTGGGCAAGACTTGCGATAGAACAAAAACAAAGCATAGTAAGGTTGTTAATTAGTATACCCTCTCAAAAGTCGAACCGCAAATCAATTATAATTTCAATTGTCTAGTGATAAAAAGCCTTTTTTTCTAGAGAATCATCAATGTACCCATCTTTAGCCCTATCAGACTTCCATCGACCATGTCGCTTCAAACATCTCTCAGACACGTCCTCTGCGTTAGCCGTCGCAGTGGCCCCGCTTGCCCTTAAAGAATGTAGCCCAAAGTTTGATAGAGGTACACCAATTTTTATTTTTTAAACAATGCACCCTGGTACCCGTGTGCAACTTATTTTCTTATCTTTGGATAACAAAAAACATTGTTGACCTGACCAACAAGCTGGTCTAAATAAAAACATATATATAACCAATAACTGGTTTGAACAAAAACTCATTTGATTCATTTGACCAATTTGCTAATTACATATTTTTTTAATAAAACGCCATATGGGGAAGCTGTGCATGTACATTTTGCAATAATAATATCCGAACCATTCATACACATGCCAGTATTGTTATGGCGTACATTAATAGCCAAGTGATCAGATCAATTGTAGGTCATTACAACAAAACTCACTTAATTTGTTAATATGCGTGATACATGTACCTGCATACCCAAAAATGATCAATCAATGAAAACAGTGGAATCTCCATATATATCAAGCACAATGTTTGTATCATCTCTAATGAATGCACATGTACATAATACATCTTTCTTTTGAGCTGGTTTGAAAACACACACGCTTTGAAGCTTCTTATAATTGTTTGCTAAATCTTCCGTTGGATCATGTGCACTATTAATAGAATGAATCCATTTAATACTGTAAAACACAGATGTAAAAACGTTATTAGATTTTCCTCGATCCATGAATTGAGCAATGAACATTGCTACTGATATTTTCTTCGCAGTATTTGAAATGTTCAAATGAAGATTTTTTTCACCGTATTGTCTGCTCTTGATTGTTCTGAGTATTTAGCCATTCTGTCCGCCATCTCATCTCTGCGAAGCCCATGCAAGCCCGCGCCCTCTAATCGCTCCTTCAGAGTACCTCCCAAAACATTTCCTGTCAAACATATGTGCTATACGTCAATAACTGAATTGTGATATGCATCTTAACGCTATTTTATTAAATGATAATTGATTTTTACAAAAACAACTTGGAATCATACAGTCGCTACCGAACTGTTTGCAATATTTTACAATATCTCTAAAATGTCCGTTTGACATATCAACATTAGCCAATAAGGCAAACTGCCCCATTTTTGGACAACAAGGATGGATTTTGATCTCCGATATCATCTAATATATGCAGTTCGATACCAACCTAGGTTCGGAACTAACCATTTTACATTGCCATATTCCCCATATTGAACTAAGGCACCCACTGCCCCTGTTCATTGAACCCACTATCGCGAATTAAAAGTTCTGCATTTATTGTTTACATGCGATGCGAATCTATCAACTGAATGATTTACATATGCGTATCTAATGCTACACCATAGCATGATTTTATCCGCCAATCGTAGTGTTATCTATTCCGGATATAATGTTATACATATTTAAATCTAAAGCTATTTCATTAATATAATTTTTTCGGCTACCATTTAGTAATATAGAGCTCTATGTCCACTTCCGGGGACCATAGCAAACTCTTTCTGCTCACTTCCGGGAGCCATAACATACCTTTTCTAGCCGTATGAAACGCATTTTCTTGATCATAAGAAATCTTATTTACGTCATGCTGAACGACGGAATACTTATACGGTTTCTCTTGAAAACCAACTTCCGGTGGCTTACTGTCTTTACTTAATGTTAAATCACAATCTGCATTACCTGTTTTGTTTATATAAACACTGGCAATGTACCGCCGTGTTTTGTAGTGTGTAATATACTATTCAGTTCCCGGAATACCTTATCTCTTTTCGTTATTAATCTGTTCACTTCCGGGAAAAGGTTGCTCTTTTCCTTTAGCTCATTTGCATTCCAACTGTTGTCATATTCGTGTCTTAAAGACCGTGATTACATACCTTTACTGTCTTCGTCAATGGAATAAAACACTTTTTTTATAATAATCGTTAACCTGACTATCATTTTGCCTATCTATATAAAAGATACAACGTTCTATAAAACCATAACTTGTGCTACTTGCATCAGCAAATATATTAAACAAACACACCTGATTGTGTTTAAAATCGTTTCCACTGATGTTTAACTGCATTCTGTTTTCTTTCCAGAACGTAAGTTCGGAAATAGCCTTCTCCGTTAGGGAGCTTCCCTACTTGATCTGGTATTTATGCAATTGTATATATGTATTCTTAGCAACTTAACGTTATTTCCAATTACACTCTGAAAGGAAATGATCTGCCCTAGCCATTCTGGTTTCAGTTATGAACAACTGATTTTATGCATATCGATCACATGTCCGAGTATGAGATTCTTCTTTGAAAAGGAATCAAAAGACATTTTTCTTCGGCCAATTAACATCCAAACTTGTCGAGTCACTTGCATATAATGCTTTTTCATATTCTACATTGTGATGTATACCATCATCCAAAAGCATATAACTATTTTAAGTCGATTTGACGTTAGAAATGCTATTACACCTCTTTTTAGTTTTAGCGAGTTTTAGTAAATATATGATCGGCTGCTAAGTGCCGAATAGAAGCTAATAACAACCTAACACTGCCTGTTATTCTTTTAATAGCTAAAACCAAATTTTCCATAAATGTATCAATGTCATTATACGCTCCTTTAATTTCGAAAGTAGGAAAAATAAATAAATAATAATCTCAAATATATCGAGGCTTTCCATTCTTATTAAATACGACTGTAAGCGTATTAACAACATGTTAAATGCCACGTGGGCTTTTAGTCTACTTACCGACGAACTGCCGGTATCAATTTCTATACTATGATATTTTTTATCAATTTCTTTTCAAGGATCCTTTTGATCCATTGCTACTTTAAGCTATTTTTGTACGTTACCGTTTTCCGACGGAAAAGTAAACTTATAACTGCAATTAACTACATCTAAAATGTACCAACTATCAGTAGCCTCCTACAGCTTGGCCACATGGGCCTTCGTTCTTTTTTACCGGCGAACTTCCGGTATAATTTCTATACTATGATATACTCCGTAACGCACAGAACTGAAAATTCCTAGTCTGGCTGCACCATCTTTGCGATTAGATAAGGCTCAGCCGTTTACAGCTACTTTGATTGACCGTAATAATGATAATAAACACTCAATGGCTAGCCAGATTCTCCAGTGAATATGCCACGCGCCCAACACCTGTGGCTTAAATCAGTGCATATACAGTTCATCGCTGCTTCTCGCTGTAGAGTACAGTACATATATTTTGAACTATATCGAGTCCCTGGAAAGCGAGCGAATGCATTGATGTTTTAAAGTGAGACTGCACGATTTTTATATGTGGTAAATTGTAATATATTGATAAAAATATGTTACAATAACACAAAATAGTCAAGAAAAATTATAGATTGAAGACGAATTTCATAAAATGCTGCAAAGACAAATTAGCGCCCGAGCCGAGTGTGACGAAGATATTTCGTACATATTTTCCTA
This sequence comes from Dreissena polymorpha, assembly GCF_020536995.1. NCBI lineage: Eukaryota > Metazoa > Mollusca > Bivalvia > Myida > Dreissenidae > Dreissena > Dreissena polymorpha. The sequence goes on from NC_068355.1 coordinate 154,272,535, forward strand.
CAATAACCGAAGCATTCGTCTTTTTATTAGGATCGGAGTTAGTGTTCGTGTGTCCAGTACTAGATATCTTTACAGGAAATTAAAATTATCCGTAAAACACAATTGTGTCTTTGTGTCGTATGAACGAATCTGCACTAAAACTAAATTTAGATTCACATCGTACATGCGTCATAAACATGCTGGCGAATTCGACTGTACAGACATTTTCGATTTCAGATTTCAATATCTGGCTTAATTCGCATTTTTCTACAAATGTTCTTCTTAACTTTTATTTTAATTTATATTGAAATATATGTATAATAAGTGTTTTTCACATTTTATATAAATTCATAAATATTTGACAAAATCGTGCAGTCTCACTTTTATACGCTGTCGAGGAGTATTTTTCGGGTACTGGGTTTCTGTCGAAAACGTTTCGCATCGTATGTTAGGACATTAGGTCTAACTTGACTCATGCAAATTGGTAACAGAAACACATCCTTGTTTTTGAAAACACATCCATGTCGATGCAATAGGCTATAATATAACGTTTTGACCATGAATAGACAACTACATCAGATAAGCACCGTCTGCGGTCTATACTATATTGTGAGTGAACGTCAACAATTCAAGCCCCAGGTAGAGATTTAAACTGACTAATACGTAAAAGTACATTTGAGACATCGAGCTGCGAATTAGTAAGACTGGCAAATTATGGAATTGCGCAAGTACATGAGAAACGGCTTTGTTTTAAGTAGTAACAATAACTATGCTGTAACTGCGTAAACTCAAATTTTACTATGTGAAAACCGTGCAAATTATTGCAGTTTCAAGCATTAATTCTCATAAGAATGCATTTTTATTCTTATGTTCAATGTATTTGTTTATTAATTATGAATTAGTTTGATACTTTTATTCATTTGATATAGAAAAAATAAACTTAAAAGTTGTGTTTACTTGTCCATAAATATTAAAATAATGATTTTTCATGATAATAAACATGTATTATGGTCAGGGTATGTTAGGTGGGATTGGGTCCCTTAAACACAGACATTTGAAAATTCAGCTAAGGGCTGAGGGACTCAGTTCCGATTTCTCTGCCCAAGTTATCATACACTGCCAATTGAGTTTCCATCTCTTTTTTGAAACAAGTTATACAAAAGATGGCTAACTTTCTAAGTGTCGTTTTCTTACTACTATTTAGGAGACTAATAAATTTGTACATACTAGGTCGCTTGTAATAGAATTCTGGAATATATTTGATCCTTGCTTCTTGGCATTGCGGACATATTAGTATAAAATGGTACTCATCTTCGATATCGTTACAGTCACAAAAGGGGCGTATTCTTTCGTTCCTGTCAATATTATGGTGTCTGCCTGTTTTGATTAACAATTTATGGGATGAGAAACGCATTTTGGCAATAATCCGTTTATGTCTTTTGTTTTCAATTAAATATGAATACGGCGACCGTTGAAATGTAGGTTTTAATTCTTTATACAAATATAACGATGTTGACGAATCAATGTTAGTTAAAATGATGTAAATGACTTAATATTGTCATGTAACAGCTTATAACATATCGTTTATTCTAATGAGTTTATTCTTATGACGGAAATTAATAAGGGGATATCTCAATAATATGTATAGGCAATGTTAAGATGAAGTTTGAGAATTTAATAATACACCTTGGGAGGTATTTGCAAAACTAAGACCTGATTTAAGATTTATTTAAAGTAAGAACGCAAATATGTTTACACTCAGGTGGGGTATAATTGGAATCAATAAAATGGAAAGTCAGACCTGATTTAAGATTAAATCCAAATAAGAACACAATGAGTCCAGAGTCAGCATATAGATACGAGATTGTAAGTAACACACATGGTCAACAAACAGCACAGATGAAAAGGTCACCTATTGTCTGGGGTACAAAAGTTATAGTACTGACGAACGTAACGGGATTACTCTAAACCAATATAAATTGATTAGATTTTAGTGCATTTGGCAAGCAAGTAAATACATGAATAGATTGTTCCTTCTAGAACGTTCTAATAAGTCAACCAATCCGTAATAAGCCCAGACCTTGATGACCAATGGAAATTACAAGTAGATTTTATGTAAATAATCCTGGGGATAAAATGCAGTGTTTTAGTTAATAAAAAAGGTCTGCGGTTAGAGATTTGTCACGTCTATTTGACGTGGTGGCCATGTCGGCCGCCGCGCTGTAAAATTGTACTTCATGAACATTAGAAGCGTTGTGTTAGAAATTATTAAACAGAAATAAATCTCGATGAAAACAGAAATGAACTTTGTTTGTTACTGTGTGTTCTCCACGAACAATGTGTAATTACGCGACACAGTACATTTTATGGTTGCCGTGACTTCAGGACGAACATTGAAAAACATTGGGAAACGGAGTACAAACAACACTATACGGAATCACAGGCCAACGGATCAAAAAAACAACGCGACTTGGAAAACGGTCAGTTTTTTCATAAATTATGGCAAACAGGGGTTTATTTAAAATGTTATCAAGTAAGAAATACAAAGTAAAAGGCGTTATGACAACGAAATTTTTAAGAATTGTTTTAAAGAATTTTACGTAGATAGGTGTTAAAGAAATGATAAATCATGTACGGAAAAATTATGCAAATATCAAAATCAATACAGTTTTTCATTGATCAGTATTTTTTCTAAAATATCGGTAAATTGAGAATAAAATAAATGAATAAGAAAGTATTTGAAATTGACATAATTATATGAGTTCTAGAAATACTGAAATTAGATGCGCACAAATAATTGAGGGTATTTAAAGAGTTTTCTATATTTTTTGTATTATTGGAATATATAATTATGTGCGGACACATTTTTGCATAAAATAAATACATTTGTAATTGATGGTATTTTTTAAATTTTTGATATTTTTGCAAGTTTTCATGAAATTTGAACGTATGAGGAAATTAGAATATTTGAAGAATGTTTCATTAATTTGACATTATAGGAATACAGATATATGAGGCATATACATTTTTATAATTAAGGAATTTTGAAGGCAGTTTAATATTTTGATATTATATTAAAGGAACTTATAAGGTAGGAATAAACATTAGAGAGTATCCGATTTTGACGTCATTTTATATAAGATATGAAATAGAAACCTGCACATAAATGGGAATTAAGAGACGTACACAAAATCAGTATACTTGACTATGGTTTCATGCATTCATAGAATAAAGAAATTAGGAGGGTAAACACATTTATAAGAGAAATAATGTTGAGTGCGAATATGAATAGGGCAGACACTTAAAAAAAATATTATGTAAATATGTATATACGAAATTTTGTTTATTGCAAATGTATGTAGGGTATCGGTAATATTGAAGGTCTTGAGTAATTTTAAGTAAGAATTTAATGTGTTCTGTCACGAAAACTGTGCAGTTAAAATATACTGATATATGCGCATTAAATTTCTGTTATTAAATAAACTCTATAAGGTACATAGAGGTTTATGAGAGCCTATCATTTGCGAAATGATGGAAGCCTACCATTTACTCATGGTGGAAGAATACTTATTGTATTAGATTTATAGGATTAGTTCATTAGGAGAACAAGACTTGAAATTTGAAGTATACCGATAAATGTTCTGGTGTAATGAATGCATATTGAAAAAAGTCTGCCCTTTTTCATCAAAAATTTCACAATTGTTTAGAGAGACGCGCGTATTTAAGAGCGCCCAGGTACATATGTCGATAGAAAGGGTCATTAAGTACATAATGATACACAGGAGATTAGTGATTTTAAGATACGAACGCGATATGTCTGTTTAAAGTGCAATACCCTAGGTAAATAAAGTAGCGCATACCTGTCACAAATTTACTGATAGCACGTACGTAAAATATCGAACTGTTATGTAATGTTTAAAGGAGTGTTTCGATAGTAATTGGTGTAATAAAGGTTGTATTTACTAAGGCGTTCTATTAAGTTGTCATGACGGTATTTAAGAGGAACTTAAGGGGATATTTATAAATGTTTGCCATGATTTTGAACAACTGATACTTGTATCACCACAACGCAGATGAAAGATCGAGATTTGAAGACAACGCCGAAGAAGAGCGACTTCGCGAGACAACGCCTTCCACAACGAATAAAAGAAACAAACAACATGATTAGGATGGAACATCACGGTGTTTACTCTCAAAGTGAATACCTGGTTCTATTGCTAAAAGAAGACCCAACGCCAGACGTTTTCGAAGGACAACAAGTGACGCAACACTGGACACAATACCTGTGACGTTAAACACTATAGGGAAGATGCAGCCGTTTAACTGTTTGACGTGCGTAGATAACGCATTTGGAATGATACTTCCGAGGCCTAAGACATCAAGGAGAACACTGCTATAGTTAATACCTCGTGAGCATTATGGCCAATAGAAGATCTTAATGTCCCGAGAGAAATGAAGACGCTGGGACCATCAACAAACGACAACGAAAACAACAACAACGATGAATACAACGGAAACGACGATCGACGACGCAAGTTAAACAGCGGAAAGCAGAGCTGAATCAACAAACGCATTCCAATTTTCACGGACGAACCTACAATCGGCTTATCTTCAAGACGGCGGCAATGACATTAAATAAACATCGTATTCGCCACGTGACGACTTCAACACTACATGGACGACACCAGACGTATTGAAGGCCAACGACCAACAGATGATGTACTCCGCTACATACCGATTTACATTTATATTGTGTAACAATAACTTATGTTATCTATTTCAGCAGAGACGCTTGTAAAATAAAAATAATAATAATAATAATATTTTTTTAATATCATAAATAATTTTTTTAATATCATAAAATATTAAAAAAATTAAAATAAGGGGAAAGTTGTGTCATGTAACAGCTTATAACATATCGTTTATTCTAATGAGTTTATTCTTATGACGGAAATTAATAAGGGGATATTTCAATAATATGTATAGGCAATGTTAAGATGAAGTTTGAGAATTTAATAATACACCTTGGGAGGTATTTGCAAAACTAAGACCTGATTTAAGATTTATTTAAAGTAAGAACGCAAATATGTTTACACTCAGGTGGGGTATAATTGGAATCAATAAAATGGAAAGTCAGACCTGATTTAAGATTAAATCCAAATAAGAACACAATGAGTCCAGAGTCAGCATATAGATACGAGATTGTAAGTAACACACATGGTCAACAAACAGCACAGATGAAAAGGTCACCTATTGTCTGGGGTACAAAAGTTATAGTACTGACGAACGTAACGGGATTACTCTAAACCAATATAAATTGATTAGATTTTAGTGCATTTGGCAAGCAAGTAAATACATGAATAGATTGTTCCTTCTAGAACGTTCTAATAAGTCAACCAATCCGTAATAAGCCCAGACCTTGATGACCAATGGAAATTACAAGTAGATTTTATGTAAATAATCCTGGGGATAAAATGCAGTGTTTTAGTTAATAAAAAAGGTCTGCGGTTAGAGATTTGTCACGTCTATTTGACGTGGTGGCCATGTCGGCCGCCGCGCTGTAAAATTGTACTTCATGAACATTAGAAGCGTTGTGTTAGAAATTATTAAACAGAAATAAATCTCGATGAAAACAGAAATGAACTTTGTTTGTTACTGTGTGTTCTCCACGAACAATGTGTAATTACGCGACAATATGTTAGCAAGTGAGTGAGTAAATTGTCGAGTGAATGAAAGATCCAGTGACTGATTCTTGCGTGAACAAATGATTGATTGATTGAACGTGTGAGTGAATGAGGAAGGGAGTGAAGGGAGTGAAGGAAGGAAAGGAAAGGATGAGCGGATGAAAATGGTAATAACATTAACCCGTCTGAGTTGTGACCCAAGGTCAGTATTGTCTGAATATGTGAAGTTACATATATTAGACTATTACACGTCGTCATTTTAATGATGTAACAGTTTAAATAATTTTATACAGTTTTTTTTATTAAGAAACACTATAAATTGATTTGAACGTAATGAAAAATGTTCAACCTTTAAACTTTAAACCTTTCGGCGACCAGTAAATTCGCCCAACCTTTGGGCGACAAAATCAGCCGAAAATTGGCTGAAGAAATAGATTAATATAGCCCATTGATTAAACAAGCAATAAGCACTATATATTATAAAGTATATCATTATATCTCAACATAAATGACTTCACAGGATAATTTCAAAGAGATATATCAATATTGCAAAGTATATGAAATAAAAATGTAAATGCTGCCTAAAGGTTGTTTTCGACATATACATATTTTATTGAAAATACAAGATTATTTCTTTAAACGCCTGAATATTTTACAAAATCAAACACCCCTACCTTAATATGATGCAAACTATTATAAATTAGTTGAAAAAGACATTTGCATACTTAATAAGAAAAGTATTACGAAATTACTTTTGGGCGACACGGTATATTACCATAGGTAGACAATTGTCGCCAAAAGGTTTTCACATTGTTACCTAGGGGTTGCATTTGTATATTTATATATATATATATTTATAAATCTATACAATCTATTATAAATACAGGTATTAAAAAAGCACTTTCCATCCCTAAACATGAATTACTTTCAAAATCAACACAAAAAGACAAGAGTAATATAATTCCATTTATTTCAACACAAAATCCAAAAAATAAAGAACTGTTTGGCGTATTAAAAAACAACATTGACATTTTACAAACAGACCCGGTTATGAAGAAAATAATTTCAAATCAGAAGATAATAAAATGTAAGCGACAGCCACCTAATTTAAAACGTCTGTTAACCAAATCTTACTTTTCATCTCAAGAACCAAGAGTATCCAAATGTAATGACCCTAGATGCGCCCTGTGTGATTATATTATTGAAGGGAATTCTTTTGATTTTAATGGCAAAATGTTCAAAATAAAAACTAATATGTCATGTGATATACAAAATGTGATTTATGTATTAGTATGCAATGGATAAAAACAATATTATATAGGCCAAACTGGCGATAAACTTAGAAATAGGCGATCTGTCCATGAACAACAAATGCGAGACCCCTCAACAAGACAGATGCCTTTAAGTAAACATTTAGATGAATGTTCACATAATGAACCAAAATTTAAAATATTTCCATTTTATAAGCTATTTTTAAACAATATTTCAGCTAGGTTAGCAAAAGAACAACATTTTATACATGTATTTAAACCCAAATTAAATTTCATTTAATATTTATTGACGTTATGACGTCATCATTGATATGACGTTATCTCCATGACATTTTGACGTTGTAATATATTGTATTATGCCCTGATGAGCTATGCGAAACGCGTTGGCTAAATCAATATATATTTAAAATCCCAGACACGTGTTTTTACTTTTATTATATATATATATATATATATATATATATATATATAAATATATATATATATATAGGGCTGTACAGAACACAATCTTCACTTGATCTGGGTTTGGTAGAGGACTCTAGAATTACCCTTTTTTCTGAATATTCCAGGGCCCTCATGTAAGTCAGTGAATGATTAAGTCGCATAAATATCAGATTGACGGAAATTATGTTTATTTCCTGATGCTTTAATAACATTATTCAAAAGCTGTCATGTTGGTGCATGGATAGGCTGGTGTTTTTGTGTGTGGTGTGCATGTTCGGATTGAATCGTTCAGGTTGCGTGTTCATGTCTCTATCTTCTGAAGCTTTCCAATAGACACATGACAATCTTCCTGTTTTGGTGTTTGCTAAATCATTATCAAGATACAAAACTTCCCTGTCTTGTTATTTATTGTATTATTATTGAAGTAAAAATGACTTCCCTGAATGGGTGTTCACTACATTGCTATCAAGTAAGAACATCACACTACACATTGCTTGAGATACTGATCAATACACAGCTGCATTCCTTGCCATTGATATTGTCTGATTCGAATAAAAACATAAGCTTGGTGTTAGTCACTCTGTCCTTGCCAAACAAAGATGAACATGTTGTTTGGTTGAGTCCTAGTTTAATTTCACTTAAAGTTTCGCACTGTTATTTGCACTTTCCTCCTTAAGAACTGGATTATAAAATGGGGATCGACCATTACACGAATACTGATTATACGTCCACTTGGAAACGGTGGTGTTGGGGTGACTCACATTGTCCCATAATGTTTTGTGTTTGTCTGTTTGTTCTATAATCTGTCCGGACTGAAACTTGTGTGAATGCATTTAAGGAGTTTAATATGAGATGACACACATGTTCACCTAAATGTGTGTCACTTTCAAGAACCATCTTCAAAATCAAGGTCAAACTTTAAGATAAAAAGTAAACAGACAATGATAGATTTTCAAAGTAGGTTGCTAAGTCCGCTATATAACTTAAACATGCATAGAATGCTTTTGACAAAGCAAATGATAACCTATGTGAAATGATGGGTTGTGTGCAAAAACCACATAGCTACCTTCAAGTTAAAGTTAAAGGTCAAAGTCAGTTGAAGGTAACACAATGCAGCAGTAATTTCCTAAAGTTGATTGTCGAACACATTAACCATACATTTTCCTGTATGTGACTTTTTAAGACTGTCTGTTCCGGGTAGAAGACTAGAATAAGGTGTTTAAATTAGATGATAAACATACGAATGTTATAAAAAAAAATGAAATGCATTAACTATGAGTTTTTCTTCGTGTGAATTAAAGTAAGAATCCTGTTAGAAGCATAAATATTTATACTGATAAGGTGTTATTTTCCTTTCTACCTTTATTTTTTTTACAACGAATTTTTAAAATAGAAGGTACTTTCATAAAACTATATATTTATTTAAAAAAAAAACATCTAAATTACACATGCAAATGTAGACTTTCAGTCATCAAAAATAACAATAATATTTGAATCGACCCTCCTGATGTGGTGTGTAATGGCGGCAGGAATATGATAGAGCTTGGCTCGGAACCAATCATATATCTGCGCGGAGATTGACACAAAATTACACGTATGGTAAGTAATTGCTTGTGTTTGTATGGGACCAATCCCTGTTCGTCGATATACCAAACTTGCAGCAGATGAACCAAACTGCAGACACAAATCGATTTCAATCCTATTTCTAAACATGCAATTGCTTGTATATATTGTGTCCATCCATCTATATAATAAGTTGTGGAATAAAACTGATATCAAAGTATAAAAAATATTTTAATAATAACACAATCAGGTGTATGTTCGCTGCTTCTGTTAATAATTTGTTAACAAAGCATGTGAATTGTGTTAAAAAATAATTAAACAATAATAACAAACCCAGACAAACAAACCTTCGGTTGCATAACATTTCAATTCCTCACGCAATTCGAGCTTTATCAATTTTTTGTATGAACTATATCAACACATTATTTTTAAAACATTTGGTTTTATTCATAAACGAACACACACTGCCAAGAAATATTTGCTTTTAACCAAGACCACATGATTCGGCATCGACTAATAAACGGTTGAATGACTTTAGACTGTATCAGTACTCTCAAACAGTTTTCTTCAATACTTGTAAATATAAAGAGATGATGTACATCAAACCACAATAACGCATTTTTCTAAATTGTGTATTTCACCAATACATTTCTATAAATTATCACAAAAACTTGGATTTATTGATGATCCCTGTTAAAAGAATAGTCTCAGATATCACTTTTAAATGTGTAAAATAATTATGTAATTAAACTCCTAAAAATCGAAGTAAATAATACAATTATGCAACTACCTCCTAACTAAAGATTTATTTGTGCCTGACGTTTGGTTTATATGCTGCAAGCTTGATTTGTTTGGCGTATATGGGGTGAAGACTGAAATATGCGAGTAGACGTCGATTATGGGGTGAAGACTGAAATATGCGAGTAGACGTCGATTATGGGGTGAAGACTGAAATATGCGAGTAGACGTCGATTCCCGGATTAATCGTCACGTGTATTTCACCGGACGACTCTTGCATGCTTTGCTCAGGTATATGCATTTTTATTTAATGCTTTCCGGTGGTTTATAGAGAAATATCAGTGAATTAAAACTGATAATTTCACTGTTTCAAACAGTGAAAATTATCAGTGAGAATTATCGATAATTGTCATTGTTTACTGTGAAAAGACGTCATTTTTTTTTACGAAATGACGTCATTATCCCAGCAAAACTCGTTAGTTAAACTCTTGAACAATGTATATAAACTGTGAAAAATGCATTAAATAAAAAGAAAATTTGTTGGATTCGGTGGATTATCGACTTTAATTCACTCGTGATCAAAGAAAACATATATTTTCACTCGTGGCTGCGCCACTCGTGAAAATATTATTTTCTATGATCACTCGTGAATTAAAATCGATAATCCACCGGATCCAACAAATATCCTCTATCTAATTGCGATGTTTGTGATGAATGTGATAAGCTTAATGGTATACAAGATATGTTTATAGACTATAATATAAAAGAAAGGGTTCGAAATAAGAAAAACAATTGCAAAAATGCTGTTTGCTTATACCATTTCTAAAAGTGCGATGTCCTTGATCTAACTACTTCGTTTTATCAGTAATGATGGTTCTGTGTTGTGAAAAAAACAACGGCGAATGATTAATTCCACATCCCATGAACTCGACACTTTTATGCAATGAAATGGTGTCCTAACATGGTCGTATGGTGTTTTACAATACTTCAGTTTATATGTTATATGTATCGTTAACACATGACGGAAACTAAACACAACCCACATTATACTTTGTTTACAGATGTGAATTTTGTCCTTGTCAGTTGAAAACTGTTTTATTCAGGCACTAATACGAAAACCACGTTGGTTCCAATAATATTCCTGTTAATGATGTGGTTTGTAATGGGGCTAAACAGATCAGCTTAAAATCTGCCGTACGCTTCTCGGCATACTTTCTTCAACTTGTATACTCGTTTTACGCTTAATGATTACATTTAGCGAAAATGATTGAAAATATCATGTGTATTGTATAATGCAGCAAATGTCTAGTTATTTCGAAGTCCGGTGCTCCTGAGAGATGTTGTTTTAATTGTTAGATTACAAATTTGTTAAATAACGGTTGTAAAGAACACATTTAGATATCTGGGTGCACTAAGTGAAGCCATAGAATTTATTTATGATAACACATGCAGCTTATGCAGTGTTGAGGATTTATAAATGCCAACGGCACATTTTAAAACCTTAGATTCGATTAAAAAATATATTTAATTATGTATAGTCAATATATTATAACGTAACGTATCTTTGCACATGTAGTTTGTTTGTGTTCAGAACAGTGGCGGTAGCCCATGTAGAATTATTCTGATTCGCACGTGTATATTTTAATGGTCAGATTTGGTGTTAAAAGAACGCATGACCAACAACGAAGGGTATAAGGGTATATGAAAGTTTATTAGAGAAAGCATAGTGATGGAATATTAACAGAACAACATATTCTCAGTTGACTCAGTAAATATCATAGTATTGAAGAATTGTTACACAAGCTTTATTTGTATTTTACTTACTCGGAATTATATTTGTTGGGAGTGAACAGTAAATATGGTAATGTTGTACATGTCACGTAATCGGATGTACTTTAGTGAAGCTAAAACAAGTCTCTGATTTCTAAAATATTTCTTTTATTTTACTCTATTCCCTAACACCAAAATTGTACTATAATAATTTCAAAGTCAAAGTAAATAACATAACGTGTATAATTCCTAAGAGAAAGCGAGGTACCGTCTGCCTATTTTGAGGGTTATTTATACTGATCCCGTTGTGTATTCGCTTAATTCGTGACCCACGCCTGTCAACAAGTAATGGACGTCAACGTGTGTATCTTGACGTATATAGACAGATGATGTATGATCCCTACAGATTTTACACCGCCTGTAATCGCGGGCCCCTATGTAATTTGACAAGCCAATTTGTGTTCACAGGTGTATTCACACCTGGAACACGCATCGGAACGTCAGTCCTCCCGCTTAACGTATTTACCAACCATTTATATGCATTTTACGAGTCACGAATCTTATGTTTTCTGGTCCTCCCACTTAATGTATTTACTAATTGCTTATATGCATTTTGCGAGTCACGACCCCCATGTTTTCTGTTAGTTACATCTCGTTGAAATATTTCTATTGACTTTTCATAAAGTAATATATTCATTATAACCCATTACATTACACATCTACATAATCAATTTTCAAATTTCATTACACCCTACCCGAAGGTTCTATTTCCTAAATTAGTTTGTTTATACAACAATAACACGACAATAACAACACAATAATGTACAATGAGATAAATTCTATTATTATATATATTATATGTATACCCTACCCGAAAGGTCTATGACGTTACACAACTCACTCTTTCAAATGATTTTTTTCTATTATTATATATATTATATGTATACCCTACCCGAAGGTTCTATGAGATAAATTCTATTATTATATATATTATATGTACATTACGTTACACACAATCCGTGTTGTAGAACTTTTAAGACGCATATTTACTATATTATTTACTATATATACTGTTTTGAAAGTCACACACATTGTGTGCCTTATATTTTTACAACTTATTTTATCTTAAGCTCCAAAACATACAGAAAGTATTACGTCAAACTTTGAACATCGTGTAGCTACATTTTATGCATAATTTGTCCATAAATTAACAGTAGTAAAACGTTGCAAATTGCATTTAAGCGACACTCATCTAAATCAATAATAATCGAAGTCCGAAAACTTTGCCGATTGTACTGTGTTCTACTAGAACGCATGGCAACAGCAATAGTTTGGTCCACAGTGATTCGGTGTCCAGGTACATCCGCCGGAACCATAACCATAGGTGGCGAAACTGACTTTTCCTGCGTCCGGCTGCGAATTAGCTGGGTTAGCTCGCAGTTGATTGTGGCCTTTGTTAATGTTAAATGCATCGAAACACGCAACCCTGCAATAGCATGTCATAAATCAAGATTATAAATCATTTTATTATAAATATGCACTCCTTCGTATTTCGACATCCATCTATATTTTTGTTCGAAGCGATATAACGATGTTCCGTCAACGAACTTAAAATAAGAACTAGTATATTGCAAAAGAATTTGAAATGATACCAGCAACACGACGAAGTTTACATATGCGATGTCAATTTATAATCTTCCATTGTGTACGGGCTCCAAGTAATTCAGAAATTCACTAACGATTTATATACAAAAGCGTTAACACACACAAAACAGCAGTCCCTTAACGGGTAAATGGTGTCGGGGTATGAACACAATTTCCACAACGTTCATCAACAGAGCATATGTAATTTATCGTTGTGACAGGATCTATATTTAAGTTTTCAATATTCATGTAAACAAAACAATCACAATTTGGTCGAAGGAACACATGCCGAGTTTTATCAAACCAGCCAAAGTATATTTTGAGCTGTCGCAAGATCCAGGTTTAGTTTTTGATTATTTCTGTTACCATATCGACCACAATGCTTGCCTGACAAAAAAATGAAATAACGTGCATAATTCCCAAATGGCCCTCTTTCCATATACCGAGTTTCATCAAACTATATTAAAGCGGGTATATACGATTTTTTATATGTGTTTAATTGTAATATATTGATAAAATATGTTACAATAACACAAAATATGCAAGAAAAATTATACATTAAAGCCGATTAACATAAAATGTAGCAAAGACAAATTAGCGCCCCGAGCCGATAGTGACGTACATATTTTCCTATAATAACCGAAGCATTCGTCTTTGTATTAGGATCGGAGATAGTGTTCGTGTGTCGTATGAATAGATATCGTTGCAGAATTTCAAATAAACCGTTACACTAAGTTTAGATGCACATCGTACATGTATGGTATACATGCTGGCGAATTCGGCTGTACAGCCGTTTTCAATTTCAGAATTAAATATCTGGCTTATTTCGCATTTTGCAACACATGTTCTTCTTAACTTTTATTTTAGTTTATATTGAAATATATATATAATAAGTTTTTTTACACAGTTTATATAAATTCATAAATATTTGACTAAATCGTATATACCCGCTTTAAGCATTTATCGAGTTACTAGTATCGCATTTTTGCACATTTTCGGACGGATAGACGGACAAAACTGAAGTTATGTGGACATTCGCCCTTTTGGTCATTTATTAACAAAGTGATTTTTATCAACCTAGCCCAAGTTCTCTTTAAGTTATTGAATGATCCTGCTTTTTCGGACGGACAAGCGGACAAAACTGAACTAACATGCCTATTGCCTATATGGGCAATGACCAACATACCATGTTTCATCAACCTATATAACTTACATTTATAGTTATTGATGTATCCAGATTTTAGTTTTCAATTATTTCTGTAACCTGAGCAACAATAAGAAAAATGTCTGACGGAAAAACACTGAAATAACGTTAATCTTCCCCATATTGCCCTCTATCAACATATCAATTTTAATCAACCTAGCTAAAGCGAATATTTACTTATCGCAGGAAATAGATAAGAACAGACAGACTGACACGCGAACAAAATGGACAGGCCTGTGGTTAACCTATAGTGCTATCCGGTTTCAGAGGGAGATGACTTACAAAACGAGAACGAAATGCTAGTTGCGGATAAACGAAAATAAATCCACACGTTAATATATATTCTTCAACCGGTGAAACCGGTATTTTATACATTACTTTATTGTCATTCAGTAATAGATCTATCCGAATCATAGTAATTTATAATCACGTACTTGTTTCGTTGATTTGATATCGTTCTAAGAATTTCGCCTGATGCTGACGCACAGATGTCGTTACACGTTGGAGCCACGCCGGCGCAATCACGTCGCAAACTGAACACCCACCCGTCACTTTTTGAAGCGCAATAGGTCTGGGCCATTTCATCGAAATAGTTGTAGCTTAAGCCATAGATGTCAATGGCGCAGGCACTGTTCAGAAAGCCTGAAACATAGTTATATGTTACATAAAATGCATTTGTACGTGTTAAATACTACAATGTTAACGCAAGCATGTATATCTAATTTCTCAAAATATTTTTATCAATTTTTATAAAAAAACACTTAAAAACAACAGTAAAGAAAACACAAAATAAACTCACACAGTAGAGCACCGACAACAATTAAATATGTCCTCATCTTATTTAGCTTCCTTTTGTGTTAGAGACCAAAGATTTTTTATAATCATCACTTACATAAGATACTTTATATACATAGAGTCTGGCGTAATTTTAAAATCATACGTGGCCAACATAGCAAGGAACTTAATATACGCCAATAAAAAATTAGTATTAATGTCCACCTTTTTCTAGCGATCTTTAACAGGACAGACTCTCGTGTCATATGAATATTAACAACAAATAAACAGGACAAAATTGCAATAGTGTTGATTTATGGAGGACTTGGGCATCAGCACTCTTCAGATACCTTAAATACAGAGACGTAATTTAAAATGGTACGTTGCCAACACAGCAAGGAACTTAATATACGCCAATAAAACAGGTCCACATGAATATAAACGTCAAAGAAACAGGACAAAAATGCAATAGAGTTGATTGATGGAGGACTTTAATAACGAGCGTTGAAGAACGTTGATTAATTTTCCGTGGAAGGCGTTTCCTCAATGTATTGCCACGACGAATTCACATAATGCACAAATGTGCACAAAAGAACGTTACTGTTAACTTTAAGAATTGTACGTATCGTTAAATTACTCGCACACATTGAATTCCTGCCAACGGTTCTTCCCTACACGGATATGACGTTGTTGTCTTGACCACCAACGTACCCATCTCTCGCACATACATGCTAGCACCAGACACCGATGTTGAAGAGACGGCCTTAGTGGCTCACAACTCACAGGTGTCTTTAAGTTGGCACCTCTTTTACGAACCCAAATTCACTGGAAATAACGGAAATGTCGTTTCCTCGTTACATATGGCGTGCTACGGCTAGCGGTTGGCCATTCTTACAAATCTCCCATTCTAACCGACAGAGATATAGTCCGGACAAGATAGTTCGATATATACAAATTGAACGGAAAGATGGGGGAAACCTGCACGCAAATTCAATAGGCACCGAAAGGATAGGAGGATTGAACTTGACAAATGTAATGCTAATAGAGTTGCAACGTGTTGTTTCCTAAAATTCGGGTAAACATATCCTTACATTAATTCCCATGTGCGGATAATACACAATCTCATATAATATGCGTCAAGGTATTCGCAAAACTTCATTTTTTTATTACAACTGATTTAGTGTTTGCAAAAATGGTAACCAAACTAAATTGTAGTTAATATTAACCTACACAAATTTAAAATATGGAAACATCCATATTACGTTTATATTACATGCTTACAATTTAAGTAAATATCTAGGGGTATATCTAATACATGATGTTTATGTTAATGATCATTATAATATTTTTGAGACACGCTAGAAGGTCTAACAAAAGGAGGCTAACCTTTCCAAATGATAGACTATAAATACCACTGGGGGCTGACGACGTCAAAGCGTAGTCCGTTTCTCTACGACGTCGGGTATATGTTTCACTACAAAACACTGTGTCATTACACATTTATATTGGTGGGAAAATTGGGATTTAAACAGGTCATTTTTTCTTTTGTAATAACAAAACTCTAAATTAAAGCATAATGACATTTCATAGGTCTGTTACTTCAAATTATGTCCCAACATGTGTCTGGTTTGTGCGGTTACATGAAATATACCGCTGATCAAACCGAAATGTGTAGGGTGATCCAGTTATCAGAAATAAAGGCTGAATAGTAGTATAAGGCATGATCATGTGTCTGACCGTATACATATGTGTTTTGCTACGACAATGCTTTAGCGTGTATGCGTTTCTCCCAGAAGACGTATTGGTTATCTCTCAAAGGCGAAAGTCATAAGGTTGTGTTGGAATTCATACTTCGTGTCAGAAGAGAAAGTCTCAAATTGAATACTTTGTTGGGGGCTTTTCCTAAAACGACGTAATTATGCACCATCTTCTACTTGATCTGTATTTTTTGTACACTGAGGTGCAGGTTATGCTATATAGTATCACGGTATTCAACTCGTATGACCATGAATTCGTATTTTTTGCGTCTTGTAGCAGACGTACTTTGAAAAACTTGTGACAAACGTAGACATTCGTCATCATGAGCAATGTGTCTATTTGTCACACTATTTTCAAGCGATACTGATGTCTTAAAGTACATATCTATATTTCAAGCTGCAATTTGATAAAACTGTTACAGGCATGATCGAGTAAATCTGCTAAAGATAAATATTTTTGACATAAAGGTGTGTTTTTTTAAATACAGAGTCATGGACTGGCTGGATGTTTCATTTGTGGAGGAGATATTAACAACGGCACAACATGATACCGACTAATGTTATTCATATCTCAAATAACAATATGTACGCTCTTAGAGCCACCACACACACTGATATATCATCTATTCCGTTTAGAACAAATTATGGAAACGAGCGTTTCGTTTCGTGCACGAACCGTATGGAATGTCATTCCAATAAGCATCCGACAAGTGTCTTCGAAAACTACATTCAAAATGAAATTTAAAGAATACCTACAAACAAATCATTGCTATACATGTATGCTCACGTGATGGTTTTTTATGTTAATACTTTGTTGTGGTGTGTCTGATGTGATGTATTTTGAAATATTGCTTTTTGTAACATATTTTGCATATTTTGTTTTATCAACGACGACTTTGTCGTCGCCCACGTCGTCGAAATTGATAAGGAAGTTATTATGACATTTAACTGTATAATTTTTTCTCCTTTGTATGTTCGTATGCATGTTTCAAAATATACACTTGTGTTATGTTACTGAAGATCACGTTGTAAAAAAAGAAATTATTTCTTTATGTGAATTCTTTATGAAATAAACTTAAAATTATTATTTTTATTATTATACGAATCAGAGTACAGTATAGTTTCTTCAAGCTGCTCGGATATTGTGTCTACATTGTCCGAAGGTACCACTGACTCGGGAAATATCTGACAATGGACAGATTTTGTTGGTGTGTTTATTCTTGATACCTTTCGCAGAGGACTTTCTGTCACTGTCTGCAGTAACTTCAAACTGCATGTCCTGAAACGGATAAGAAACTTCGTTGAGTAACCTATACATTATATTTGTACTTCGTTGCACAACCAATACATACTCTGTGCAAAACCTATACATAAATCGACTTGTAATTTCCTTCCAAACAAAGCGTTTGAATGATTAAAATATATGTTCGTAACCTGTTTTGTACTTCAAAATGTTTAATGTACAGTGTATCAAAGTAACATCTAGTTTCATTTAAGTTAAGTTTCTGTAATTGGCTATTTTAACAGAATAACCGCCGTATGCATCAATATATTTCGATTTTAGCTCAAAATCAATGTAACGGTTGCAACTACGCGTATTTGTTATTAGTTTGTTATTGAAAATAAGTACCTTTCATTGCTGGGTGTTCCGTTTTCTAATCCATAAATACCAGAAAAGATATTGAATTGACATCTCTATCCAACCATTCGCCTTTTTAAGTATTGTAATGGCACAGTGTTTCGTAGTAAAACATATACCCGACGTCTTAGAGAAACGGACTACGCTTTGACGTCAGCCCCCAGTGGATACAGGGAGAGTAATCCCACCTAGCTTCATTTTCGTATTGGACAAAGTGTACCCCTTGTTTATAGAGGATAATAGCAAAATTGATTTTGTATGTTTACCCATGCAGTGTTGTATGTTTTAAAACGTTGAAGTTTCACTTGTGGTATTGGTCTTAAATCTATATAGAAGGAGGGGCATGGCGCCCGACTTAAAAATGCATTTTATTCGCGGTGAGTCTGATAAAAAGGGTACATTAGATGTAATTGTTCTTTTTAAATATCGCAATATTTCATTTTTTATTACTAGCTGATTAATTTTATTTGTCAGTTTGTTTAATGCTAATTTTTGTCTACCCCGATTGCATAAAGCTCGATATAGTAACCACAATGGACGAGTGTATGGGCGTTCGTGCGTCCATACGAGCTTGTCCGGACAGTATCTATGTCACTCATTAACAAATGTTAAAATAACTTAACACAAATGTTTACCATCATGATACGACGTGTCGCCTGTAACACCATTTTTCCTATCACAAAGGTCAAGGTCACACTTAGATGTCAAAGGTCAAGTAAGCTTCTCCCAACTGTTACATTGTCATTCATCTTGCAATTGTAACATAACTCCCCACGCATGTCCACCATATGGAAACGGAGTGTTACGAGTAACACGCGCCTATCTTCCTCCACGGTCTCGTCACACTTAGAGGCCATAGGTAAAATGTATTCATTAAACAGCTTGTCCGGAATGTAGGTTTATCATTCATCATGTCATTTTAAAAATAACTTAAAACAAATGACTACCACTAGGAAACTATATGTCGCGTATAACACCTGCGTCCCTTCCATAAAAGGTAACACTTTGAGGTTTAATATCAAATTGTTCATAGAACAGCTTGTCCGTACTGATATTACTTTTTACAGAATTTATTGAGAAGACATGAGTGTGAAGTAATAACTAAAATGCTCAATTCAATTGAATGACTTCTTCAACATCTAGCACCTTATTAAATGAATATAAATGAGTACCCATGAAAACAAGCACAAAACACAGGTTATGTCCGTTTATGTTGGATGATAAAAAACAATTGTTATAAATTCATTCAATATAATATGCCGTAAAAAAGTATTGTTATGCATATGAAAGTGCAACTGGGAACTTGTTTATCAATTTAATCTGAAGTCAAAACCGATCATTGGAACATACCAACGAGCGATAATGTAATAACATGTTCCCAAATAAGGGGCATGCCATAGTCCGATGTCTGAAAAGACGGCACGCGGCATTGTGTAACACGATTGCCCGAGGCGGTTAAGGCTCTCCGAACGGTGGCGGACGCCGCAACTGATTAACATTAAATATTGAGACAGTTTGACTGAATAAGTTGTCATATTTGTATACCCCCGCAGAAAGGCGTAAGTATAAAGATATGGTATGGGTCATACCGTCCGTTCGTGCGCGCGTCCATGCGTCCATACCATCGTTTGTCACATTCTGAATCGTTCAATTATTCAATACGTACTTAAGCTGGGTTTATAAAACTCGATATGTGGAAAGAGAACCAAACGGTGAATATGGACATTGCTTCATTTTGTTCGTTGGACGAAAAATCTGGTTGCTATGATTACGGAAATAATTGAAAACTAAACTATGAATCCAGTGCAAACTAATAAAACGTACTTGATCAAGGTTCATGAAACTACATTTGTTCATAGATGGGGTATATGTTGAATGGTCTTGTTCTTTTTTCGACGGATCAAAACTGTGGTTACTCCGGTTAAATGATAAAAACTAAAATCTTAATCCGACCATAACTAAATAGTACTTAAGCTATGTTGAAGAAACTCGCTGTGAGGATAGATGGTAAGATGTGAAATATGGACGTTATTTCGATTTCGATTTCCTATTTCAATTTTATACGAAAATTGTGATTACAGAAATAAGTGAAAACTAAAATCAGAGTCTTGTGATGATTTTTTTAGAAAACTTGGGGCATGACGAGATGGAATATGCAGGTTATTACATATTTCTCAGACCATAATTGTTGTGCCTTTGGTTAAAAAAACACCTGAAAACTAAAATCTCGATCCTGCGATAACTTAAAAAGTACTTAAGCTATGCTAATGAAAGTCGGTGTGTGGAAAGAGGGACATAATGCTGAATATGCATGTAATTTCAGTTTTATAATAAGACATAAATTGGGGTTGCTAGGGTGACATAAATCTGCAACTGTAATTTCAAAAACAGGGTCCTCATTGTTTGGTCCTTTGAAATTCACAATATGGAGATCTTGTTCTTACTTCGATAACATTAACCCGGTAGAGGACTGCTGTTTTGTGTATGACAAAGCTCGTTTCTCTATGTTCTCTTTTTTAATTACAAATTACCATTTGCCATTACAAATTCTTACCGTACCTTTTTGACAACAATGCACCCATGCCGGCGGATGCACTGTTTGTGACAGCTTCTTTTGATTTTGGTCACTACATTATATTTACCATATATGGTTTTGAATAATTGTAAAATATTGATATAATATGCAGCATACTGTATCAAAATAAATATACAGCATAATTCATTTGCTTTACTTGTAAACAAAGAGTACATATATGTATAAGACACAAAGATACTGTTCAGAAAATGTTTCACAAATACGCTTGCCTGACCATAAAAACACGAAAAAAGAATGAATATTGTTTTGCTTATGCAACTCAAACTGTGATATCCCATTAATTATAATCCATTTTATTGCAAATAAAACAAAATGTCTTTGTGAAACACTATGTCCCCTTTTGAGCAATTTAGACCCATATATTTGAATTGTGACCTTGAAGGATGACCTTCACCTTTCAAAAACTCAAAATGTGCAGCTTCATGAGATGCACATGCATGCCAGATATCAAGTTGCCATCTTCAATATTAAAAAAGTTATGGCCAATGTTAAAGTATGTGCAAACAAACCAACAAACAAACCAACAAACCAACAAACAGACAGAGCAAATATAATATAATGAGTCTCAGTTATTTGTGATGAAGGTCGATATCAATCAGACCTAAAGAATATAACACCATCAATTAATTTGGCCTAGAAACGTCGAACTTGGATATAGCGGGCGTTTATACCTTACCTTCATTTGTATTGGGAAAGCTTAAAATTGCACAGTAAAATAAATGCCGCAAATAACGCACATATTGGCATTCAGGGTTTTCATTAGGATTCTTGTTAGCAGGCTTTTGAGTTATTTGAGGAGGCCAACCTGCTAGGGGGGTCCGGGCATGCCCCCCGGAAATTTTTTGTAATAAAGGTGCCAAATCGTGGCTTCTGAGCGATTTTGGGAACATATTTTACATGATTTTCCTCAGTTAAAATAGAGGATATTAATGTGAATTTTTAAGTCCTCAGGTTACATCAACTCTCAGGGGTGTCAATTGTCCCAAATTTGAAATCCTGAAAATAAAATCTGGGTGCCGATAGGGCCCATGGTAGGTTTAGGGCACACCCTGGACAGGGGTCCATGGGGCCAGAGGCCCCCGGAAGCACCTGCAATTTAGCTTATTTGAAACAAAGAAATCGCTTCTCCTGAGCTTTAAGACACCTGCATTTTAAAGAGATTCAAAACAGAAAAAATACTTTGGCTAGCAAATATCATAATCTATTTCTCTAAATTGTCATGTAGATGCATGGGTCTGAGGTGGAATGTCCCCGTCGGGTGCGAAGGGCCCGGGCCCTAGCTTAATGTATAATTTCTGTGCAGTACATAACATGCATTCTTTACAGTATTAATGAAAATCAGTTAAACAAACACTGGAAATTTTAACATTTTAATAAGTTGTAACTTCCAATAATGACAATGACATTTCAAAATATATAACTAAACCAATTTAAATGACTAGTCCACAAGTAGTTATTGCAAATAAGAAGAAGCAGTACAAACTGTAAACATCTTTATCACCTGTCAAACCAGGGGTGGCGAAATCAAATGTCCGAGTTGCCCGAGTCGTACATTTGCTTGACCGGGCAACTGATTTTTTTCAATTAAGTTGTCCGTGGACAACCAGTCGGGTTGAGAAATACAAAAAAAATAGATTGTATTCAAGCCGTTATTAAGTTTTACAAAACCGGATGTTGACACCCGATAACATTGTCAGTGCTATTTGCGGAGCAATCAAGCTAAAATATGGGCACTCTCCTGCGCAGTGGTCTTGCTTATTCTATAAGCATGATAAGAGACCAGGAGGCTAGCATGCCGCATTTTCAACATTCGGCCCGTCTGTTTAATAGGCAGTGTACAGACTGATTTCTCGTTCATTCCGTACCTAAATGTTGAACGTTCGTCTTAAATTTAAAAATGCATTATTTATACCAGAGGGGAGGAATAAAACCCGGAAATGTCCGGAAAAACCCAGAGTGTGTCACATCGCTCCTACCTAACTAATTTTCTAGACTCACAAACGTCGGGACGTTGGGACGTGAAAAGCCGATAGCCGAGACGGATTACGTACAGTTCCGTTGATTGGGTAAAGTATTCCGTTTGAATCAACTACAATTTATATTAAAGTTGAACAAAGACGGTAAAATAGTCATTATGTATAAAAAACATATATTTAATGTATAATTTGAACATTACATTTTCCGGCTTATTTCATCTGCAAAAATGAAAATTATATATTAAAATACTGTTTTAAAACACCGCTGTGCTTTTAACCGAGTTGAATGGTAGAACTCACTACATACAATTACGACTGACTTATAACATCATAACGTATTTTCAGGTGAGCTTATGAAGCAATATTATACATTTAAAGCAAAATCACACTACTTCCTGAAGTACAACTTACTCGCGTGTGCTTGATTGGTTTTCCAATTTTATAATTCAAACCCGAAACTAAAAAAGACAGGAAGAAAATTAATTGGAATTCAACTGACACGGATGTAAAGACCGGAATATTATGTTGAGATAAAACACCAAATAACACGTAAACAGGAAAAAAATAGTTTTCCCTGACAAAGAAGAAAACTTGAACAATTGATGATATGATACGACACAATTGGACAGGAAGAAAATTCATTCAAATCCAACTGACATGGATGTAAAGACCGGAAGATTATGTTGAGATGATCATATGATACGACACAATTGGACGCGTTTGGCCAATCCGAAAACAATGGCGTAAATATTGAGCGAAGATATTTGGTAAACAAAATAATTATGTCAGCAATATATTTCGGCGTTTTACTAACAATATCCCGCTTATAAATCCGGTTGTGTACGCAAATATAAACACGTGTAATGTTTCAAGACACTTCATTTTTATACTTTGTTAATCAGTGCTTGCTAGTCTTCCTAATGCTTCATTTCTTATCAATGGCGTTGATACCATTTTTAAAATGCTGTAATACGTGTTAACCATGTAACAAACAACCCAAAACGTTATAACATAATACTACTGTTCTGAATGGTTTGATATAATGCAACCTTTGTGTCATAAACGCCTCATGATATTGTGAATAACCAGGATGACTGACCAAAAAGGTCAAAACACAAAATGCATTTGCAAAATGTGAACTCCGTTTGCCTGATGACAGGTTATCAACAACTATGCGGGTTTTGCAAGTCTATTATTTTAATAAAATACTTTTAAATACTGTTGCTCACAAAGATACAGGGCAGCGTATACATACAAGTCGTATTTAAAGACGAATGTGCTGTTCATGTTCAACTTGGTTTGAATAAAAATAAGATAATAAAAATGTCAAAACAAAAGCTAAATGGAAGAAGTTCAGGATTTATTTCGTTATTTCATTTAAAAACTTGTACTTTCGTAGTAATGGCAGTCAACATAGTTTTGAAATTAACCTGGAGATATGGTATGTGTTTGTCTTGTGTTAAACTTATTTTATTTACAACTTATTTTATGCGTTGTTTTTAAACGTGTATTCAAAAACAAACCATGCAAAATACGAAATTTGATATTGATCAAGTGTTACATTAATAGTTGTAATTGTATAGGTTAATAACATTTAAATGATGTGTCAATATTATATTCATGTTATTATCAAAATATGCTCTGACGTAACGTCAAAAAGTCCGTCCATACAGAAAATTGCGCATGTGATGTACATGTTTTCTTAATAAAATTTTAATTTTTTAACATAGCGTCATGATAATTATATCAAACGAATCAGCTGAAAAATGCGCATTTCACAATATATAATACAAAAAACCCCAGATATACCGACATTTAAGGAAAACCTATGCTTAAGTGATTATAAAAGCTATATTATTTTTTCCATATTAATTATAATGTTATCCTAGTAGAGAGGTTCTCTAAGGTTTGTAAAACATGCAACAATAATGTTTTACAATATCAAATTAGCACTCTTGCAACATGTTAGCGTCCAAAGTTGGTAAAGTTTTATGATTTCTAATGCCTAATTATGTTTTGCGTAAAATTCGGAAAAGATAAAAGTAATTATAAAAGCAATATTTTCTACCGACTTGAATTAAAATAATATCGTTGTGAAGGAAAATTTATGACGTTCCTAAAATATGCAAAAGAATTTTTTCAATATCAGATGAGCGCTGTAGGTTGGTATAAGTTGTTTGATTTCCCTACCAAGTTATGACATTTTCTGTTGTAAAGGTACAGTTTTAAAGCGTAAAATTGTTTCCGGTAACCCAACCCTACGTTTTTTTCCTTGCCGACCCTAAAATTTAGTTTGGAGTATTTAAAGTCGATTTTCGTGCAACACGTTTTTCTTTCGACATTATCACTATACATGCATATATAAGGGATATAAGACATCCGGATAAAAACCCTCCCGTCAATTTCATAGGGGCGGACATAAGCTCTCCCAGCTTTTATTCGGAAATTTAAATATCGCTTACCGTTAAACTGAAATAATGACCCTTGGATTATTTTTTCAATATACTTAGTATAAGAATAATTTCTTGTGAACGCATCTCCTTTTATAATTTCAATGGATTTTCATTTATACTCATGGACAGTCTTCAGGGCGACATGCAGATGTACGTTAATGCCGGAAGTTATATATTGCCTATTATTTAGAAAGTTCTGGCCCTTGTAATTTTTGCCTCTATTGACCTCAATTGCACAGGAATCTGTCGGACTCTACCTAATTCCCCCATACAGAGGCTGTATACTTATGTGTAAAGCTAATTCATGCTAACAATTCACTGTCTCAGTAAAACGGCTATTACCGTCAAAAACAGAATGTATATTAAAAATAAAGTTTTTATTTAGGAATGCATGTATGTTTCCTAATTAATAAAGAACACAATAATTTATATGTTGAATAAGGTTGAGAATGTAATTTTGATCGAGGCAATTTTAAAACCCGCTTGTAAGTGATAATGTTATTCTATAATATCATAAAATATCCCTGTAAATGATTGGCAAATATGATGATCTTCTAAACACATCTAGAATATCAGAACAATACTATGGAATTAAAAAAAACATGTTATTTTTTTAAAGATCGATTGTGTATATTTGTAAATACTTATATTGAACTATATACAGTTTAATCCGTATCAACTCGCCATTTCACTTAAGTTTCTGTTTCTGGAATTATTTTCATTTGCATTATTTAGTCGTACAAAGTACGGTGTGTCATACCAGCAATAATGAGATTTGAGCTATGAATACACTGTATCAAAATTGAATAAACAAGATCCTTATTAGTAAATTCATTGTGAATTGGTCAACACTGGCCTAGCTGCTGATAGGATCTTCTCCAGAAATGAGATGCACGGTAGATTCGCTGCAGCCAAAACACAACTCATAGTGACACATATTTGTTCTTGAAAAAATAAACACCATAGAAACGTCATTATGACCATCATGTTTCTTGATATTACTTGTTTTATCGCCCGTAATGAAGGAGGACGAGATTATTAATGGCACTATCCGGATTCCGTACTTTGATAATACTTGTTAAGATTTTCAAATACATTTTTAGAGTCCCCCAAACCGAAATTTTCATAAAGCACCACACTCGTGTCACTTATATTCAACGTTCTGAATGCCCAAATAACGATCGTTTGGTCACGCTTTGGTCAAGATTTGTGCCCGCCTCCGCCCCTCCCCTGTGATAACCTCACCAATTTCATGTAAAACTAAAGCGGTGGTATGCATGCGCGATAAGGATCTTCATCCTGCTTTGTCCCCACGACAGAAATGTCACATTTTCACGAGACTGAAACTTATTTTTCTCAATTTCTCTTGTATATACGGAAAAAGGATATATTATATTTTATTCACATCAAATCCTGTTCATTGTACATTAAACCATCATTACAGGTTGTTGTGTTCGTTATCGGTTCAAACGACATCGGCACAAAGACCCCGGTAATTGGGCAATGTTTTACACGTGTTGTGCATGACGTAAATTACATTAGCTGAGGTTTCTTTAATCTTAATTGCTGTTTTCCACATGTTACATTTAAGGGACTTGTGATATCGTCGAAGACATATAAACTTACTTATCTTCATTTTTACTATCGGTTACAAGTACCATCTTGGAAGTATAGTTGACTCAATAAATAATACAACTCCAAACAGAGGTGGCGCTAGAGATAACCGAACGTGATATGAAGCTCCGTGTTTTCATCAATAATAACGAAAAGAGGGCAATACAAGTAATTTACGCAAATATAATTAGATAACGCGTCTGTCAGGATTGTACAAAATATCGTCATTTTATCATAATGTACGATTATTTTGGAAACACACACAATAGGGTTTTGAAAATTCTAATAAGATACATCGCTTCATATTACGTTAAGCGAATTATGCTGATGAATGTACGCTGTTTAATAATTGTGCATTATGGATGAACTAACAGATTCGAGTCCAATATCAATTATAAATAACGTTAATATCAAGTTGCATCTGCAGGAAGTTATTGTATCGTCAAAACAAGGCCGGTCATTTTAGGCATGTGGCAAATTGCAATTTAATTAGACACACGACAAAAAACACGACACACACTGGGGTCAGCGCATTAACATGGCCAATGCAAAGCAATGCATTGCCTAAGGTTTAGACACGGTTTAAGGGCGCCGAAACATTACACTTTGCCAAAAGAAAAAAAAAACATTCAACAGCAAAACACTTATTAACCTAATTGCATGACAATTTCAATCAAACTACAATAAAAGAGAATACGCTTAATTTGATTAAACTATTCAACTACACAATGGCTGTATGTTCACCAGAGCAACATAACTGCAACTTTCTAAGGCACAATGAAATAAAACAAAACAACGTCGCATGTTTTTAATAAAATAATAAGTTAACTCCAGAAATATGATCATATGGGAAAATAGTCAAACCACCCGCTGTCATTTCCTTATTGCTCTCACGACAACAAAAGCCATCATATATACTATTTACCCTCAATATAATATATAAATCAAAATCATTCGTAGGCACTTATCAGGATCCTCTTTACAAAGGTACCATTATAATTAATATCGAATTAATAAAACTGTTTCCTCTAAACCACTTTTACCTTTTCCGGGTTTTCCATTAGGCATTTTTTGTGTGCGAAAAAAAACCTAAAAGTAGACCGACTTTGACCGCGATTTACAGACCAACCTCGACCCTGCAATACAATATGTTTACATCGTTAGAAGCTTTGGAGGCTCTTCTTTCCAACGGTACCATTATAATTCATATCGGACGAATAATAATGCATTTATAACCATTTTTACCTTTTCCGGGTTTTACCTAAAAGACTTCCGGGTTTTCCGGACATTTCCGGGTTTATACCTTCCCATACCAAATGTTGGCTTAATTTTAGCATCATTTTTTTCTCATGTTATTTCATACAAATTTGAGCATTGCCGGATAGTTACATTGCATATGGAAATGGCTGTCATAAAAATTCAGAAGTGTTTGTCGGATTACACATTTACTTATGCTCATTTGAGAATAAAACAAAACGTTTACAGTTGTGTGTAATTAATTTAACGAGTCTTTGTTAAAACGCTCAACGTGATGCAAAAATGTTTTGACAATATTACGCACGAAATGCACAATTTCCACGAGGATAACACCGTTGCCATCATCAGTTTTTTTTAAACTGGCCACTATTTTATCTGATTAGAATGGTACATGTGTAGGTATAACAATAAATGCGTTTATAATTTATATAAATATTAAGTTTAACGGACAAGTGTAGTTCAGCAACGGACAAATTAAATTTCCTAAATTGTTGTCCGTGGACAACTATAGTTTTTTTGAGATTTCGCCACTCTTGCAAACAATAACATTCAATATAATTAACCTCTACTTAACACGATCCCATTTTACCAAGAGTATGTGACTAGCAATTCAAATAATATTACCAAATGAGTAAGTTGCCTTAAGAAAAATAAAGTCTGATAAACATCACAATAATTAAAACAATATTACTGAAGCATTTTATGAGCAAATACCTGAACATTTATAAGTAATACTGTGTTAAGAGTACACAATAAAACAGTACAATTACAGTGTTAACTCTTAGCAAATGAGATCATTAAAACAGTTGCAAAAATTGACCTGTCAGACTGACAAAGAACAATCTCAATATTATGAACCTCCACTTAACACAATAACATTTTAACGAGAGTTTATGTCTAGCACTTCAAATGAAATTACCAAACGAGTAATCGTATATTACTTCATAAATTACAGTCTGATATAAGATGAGTATATGTCTGGCACTTTAAGTGACATTAACAAATGGGTACATGAACATGACTTAATTAATAATTGCCACAACAATCATCATCTTATAATTCACTATCTGATTCAGATAGCGAATTATCGGATGATGATTGTTGTGGCAACTAGACTAGATAATTCACTATCTGATGATTGTTGTGGCAACTGGACTAGTTGCCACAACAATCATCATCCGATAATTCACTATCTGATTCTGGATCATATTCCTTTGATTCCAGGTTAAGAATCAGGAGAGTTTGGGGCTCGAGAGCATTTATCCTAATGAAAGACTCACCCTCCTGTAAAATGTGGTAACAAATAAATCCACTTACCGCTCGGAGGATCAAAATTCCGCGGAGATACCAAACATCAACGAAATCTGTCGAAAATCGAACAAAAAACGAAATGTAAGTGTAGCAGGAAAGTGCATTTATCCGGAGGTGCCGGTAAATGATAAACGTTAACAAAACTGGAACAAGATAACTTCAACAGCGAACTATCGTTCTTACTCGAAACACAAACGAAAAAGTCGTTTTTTGTGTGTTTTTTGACATATCCAATTGTTGACTTTGTCACAGTTTGTGACCTTGAATCAAAGTCGTACAGTCTCATTACCCGCTCCGCGATTGGACAATTATATCGATACGACCAATGAGAAAGCAGTTAACATATATCGGTCAAGGTTGTTTACTTCCGTTTCAGACAGTTAGTATATTAACGAATACTAAATATCTCGTCATCGTCGTGAAAATTTGCCGATGTTTTTTTTTTTTAATTTTCTTTCCAAATTTGAGCCGGCATGAATAACATTTGAGGCGGTCAAATCGGCCGCCGGCCGCCTCCTAATGAAAACCCTGGGCATTGATTAATATCAATAATACGAATAATATAAATTGTTTATGTCGATTAGTAGCAATCAACAGCAAAACTACTGTTAATAAACAAAATACGCGGCCATTGGCAGAGCAATGGATTGTTACGGACCAGTTGACATTTGTTTAAATACATTACAAGTATAATACATTCATAAAACATCCAATATTCGTAAAGACAAGTACAGGGGAACGGGAGTGGGGTTTCGAGGATAAAAGTCCCGTCATTCAGTACCAGACCATCATAATGACAAGCCTGTGAATTTAATAGGTTTTAAACATGATAGCTTATTTAAGCAGATAAAACAAATATTATATTAAGAATACTGAATGTATAAAACGCTTCAATCCAGAAACCGGAGGTAGAAGTGACGTGGCGGCGAAACATAACAAAGCTTTATTGTTCACAAATCACAAACGTTTCACCAAATGTAGACCTTATTCCTTATTAAGCAAGTGATATATAATTAAGAAAATTCAATAAGTTATAAACGCATTCATTGCCTGGTAAACATATTGATTGAACATATTTAGATCAAACTTTTGGTCAACTCTAGCCTACAATCGGCGCTAGCAGGTTTGTATTTCTGGGATCAAATGAAAACGTGCAGAGATCTCACGAATACCCAAACGGTTTATCCTACTGCGTAGAAGGGGAGAGCAGAGTTGAAAGCTTAACCCACTCTGCTTATATCGGCTGCTTGCGATTTGTAAAACAAATTGTGGACTGAGTGTTCCTTGTGAATGTTTTAATAGCCTGAAAGGCAAGGTCTCTGTAAGAATTTTGCATCAAAGCGGTGAATATGATACACTTGTGATAAAATGCAGGAAAGGTGGAGCCGCTGTGCTGAATTTGAGCATCGTGAAAATGCATTGCATTTCGTTTTAAAGTACATTTGTATGTTATTACCGGTAGTTATGTTTGTGACCGCAAATAGTTTACTGGCGATTTATAAAACGCTTTACGAATTACCACACATGCAAACATAGAACTATTCTTAAACGTTTATAGATCTGAGCACAAACGTGTGTTCTCTGATATATAGGCAAGTCTTTTTTGATGTCATACATTTGAAATATATGAAAAACAGATCGTTTTTTATTTGAGGCTTGTCCAATTTATTCAGAAAAACGCACATGATATGGTAATGCAGATACATATCAAGTAAGAGTAATATTTATCATAATATTGTTAATCTGTGTTACCATTTTGCCCGTGTAATCAATTGAATTTCAAGCCCGCGATTTTCAAAGATACATTCGCATCCTATTTATAATGGGTACGTGTATATTAGTATTTATTTTGTATAATGTATCATCTTTTTTATGACACAGGCTGATATTGTTTATTCAACTCGCTGTTTCAGGTCTTATAACAGAAAAGTCCTATCAGCTTAGAAGATCCGACCGAAAGATACAGAACACAACCCTTCTTGAAGATCCAACCGAAAGATACAGAACACAACCCTCCTTGAAGATCCAACCGAAATATATAGAACACAATCCTTCTTGAAGATCCAACTGAAAGATACAGAACACAACCCGTGTTTAATTTACAGTTTTTTCTTCATTTATCTTTACAAAATAAACTAATTATTAAGCAATAAACATCTTCAGCAGATCTAAGTGTTGTTGTTGGCTCTGTATTCTAGCAAGTCGCGCGAAAAAAATGCTCTAGAGCTAAAGAACGGGAGGCCGTGTTATCAACATATCTTATCTTAGCGGATCTTATGCTCAATCCTTGACTTACGATTTCATTTGCGATCTGCTAATACTCGTTTTATGAAGGCCGTCGTAAGTAAAACGGCCTCCGGGAGGTCATGACTTCGATCCCAACTGTTGGGGCGTTTTTGAGATCTTACCCAAAGACAACAAGTAGTGGTTCTACACACAAAACGGAGGTTCTACACAGGAAACGGACTCGAGAGCCTTTCAATAAGCCTAAGGCTTCCGATGCAAGCGAGCTAAAATAAATAAGTTTGAACTATACTGCCGGTAACATTAGTCCCGCACTTTTCCGATCTTTAAATTTCTCTCTTCTTTTCTCTACTCTTCGTTTCGAGTAATAAATTTCAGTATGTGATGTCTTCACGCGAGAATTCGGTTACGCCCATACGCAAGAATTCGATTATGCCATGGTACGCAAAAGATAGCACGACCTTTGTATATGCATACTAATTAACACCAAGTTCTTTTAATTGTTCACTCTGAAATATTGGTCGCTATTGATCTCATAGGTATGTGTTTCAACGAATATGAGTTTACATAGAGCAACCCTGCTGTTGTCACACCGAAAAAGTTAAGAACATGGTCAAACATTAGAACGTAAGAAAATTTATTTTGAACATCTTTAAAAAAAATATTAGATTCTTTTAATGACCACATTATATCGCTGAAATATACTGGTAATGACAACTTTGCATATAACAAATGACTTACGGTTAACCAAGGGATGCTACTTAAGGAACATATAAGCACTTTCCGACGTGTTAACCAGTGGTTTGATTTATTCTAATGGGTTAAAATATTATTTTAATTCAATTGACTAATTTTGCATAAGGTAAGATATGTATTTGTTTTGCGTTTATAAATATCCATCGCTGTTTTCGACTTGTGCTAGGAATTACCTGCCAGCCACAGCCAACTTCAGAGCACAGACAGTTTTAAGCTAAAAACAGCAATATAATGAAGGTGTTTTGTTCAATCATTTGTTCCAACCTTATACACACTTTCCGAAGCATGCAAACAAGCAATTTATTGAACATTTAAAATAAAAGTATTAGTACATCCATCGAACACATTTTAAAAGTGCCCTCCCAAAACAGTAGTATGTCCAATGCATGTGTATACTTTATTTTCAACATGTTAAGCTCGTTTTTATGATTAACAGAATTATGAAAGCATACATAGTTTTTCTTGAAAACTTCGTGCATCTCAGTAATAAAAATGTAAAGTTCAAAGCACGCTGGTGGGTTTTGGTTATGTAACTGGAAGTTGAAATATTGCAACAAAAATCGTACATAAAATTTACATTTTATTGACGTCATTTGGATAAGACCACGACAAGCTCCGCATCGACCACTAAACGGCACCGGACGTTCATCGAGGACGGTCGCAACATAGTGTAGCTCGTGCCCGCCTGCATCCTCCTTTTGGCCATCATTGGGACAGACACAGTGGTTGCAGTCACGTGCCGGAGACCAAACTGCTTCACCGCGTTGAAGAGATCCTGGTTGGTATTTAAAGAAGCCAAATGTCAGAGTGAACATTCAAAAATATAAACACATCGCTTACACGTAATAGACCATGGTTTCGCTCAAAGCTTCAAGTGGTAATGCAGTTAATATGATCGTCGTAAGGAACGAGTTTTTGTATTGTATCACTTTTAGATCAACTTATAATGTCAATTACCGGTAGTGCCAATTATGAAAATCTGATTTCTTTTTAAAGTTCATTTATCTAAGACAATATGCCGCAGCTCAAATTTTTTGTAATGGTCTTCAATGGTATTGTTCCATAGTTGAAGGCGTTAAAGAATACTAAGAATAATTACTTATAACAGTAATTGAGCAAAAACTAGTTTTCTATGTTTTGTACCAGTGACATAAGCATTGATCATACTGGCCTCAAATGCAATCTAGGCCTGCATTTTAACTTCATTCGCACACAAAAGCCAATACAAAACCTCTTTCAAAACTGAAAATACTTAATTGTAATTGAGTAGAAACTGTTTTTTTTTCTATTTTAAAAACAGTGACCTCCACCCAACTGGTTAAAAAGCAATCACATTCAAGCTACACATACATTTAAGTTAAATACCACCAAGAAACTCATTTTTTTGTAGTGGAAACTTTTTTTCTGCATTTTTAGAAACATTGACCTTGACTTTAACCTGACCGTCTCCAAATACTATACCAAGCAGGATCTCCGTGCAAGCTAGATACATACTAAGATTCATCCATTTGGTTAATACAAATTCTAAAACTAAACGCGACTTGTTTTCTATAGACAAAGAAGGAAATCAAGTGTGGGTTATTCTGCAATAATTATGGGCGGAGCTTATGTTACGAAAATAGTTCCGAATAAATAAAGAAAATATTGCAGTAAAATACACGTGCTAAAACCCGCTCTAAAAGAAATGCAATAAGTATAGCATGTATATAAATGTAATGAAGCAACAAATTGTATATTTGGTGATAAGTGGCATAACCATGCGAACAAAGATTGTTATTTGTTAGGAAACGTAATTAAGTAAACATTTATAGCATTTAAGCTTTTCAGAAGCATCAATAAACGTGACGTCATTTTGTTTCTACGATTTTTGTTCTCAATGAAAGTGACGTCATTTGCAAACAAAATTGGAATGAAAACGATGTTATATGTTTGTACAATTCAATGACGTCACTAAATAGTGAACTTTGTACAAGGAAGTGCGGAGTATCGAAAAATATAGTTCACGTCCAAAAGCTTGAACCACATCAATCAAAATCGTGTTAGAATCGAAATAATAATTTTCTATGATGGTTTGCTGTAAAATAACCCACAGTAAGGAGTATAGATGCGTGTTATCAAATCACTCGTGCTTCACACTCGTGATTTAATTCATACGCATCTATACTCCGTACTGTTAGTTATTCCTGTCTACGCCTTATTGGATTACCTGTCACGAAACTTATCAAACCATGATAGAAAAATATTATTTCTTAATTAGAGTTTTGGAAATAAATGACAATATCAAATGGCATCATAATTATGTGCATTCATTAAAGGGAAATAACCCAATTTACCTGTATTCAGAGCTGATTCTGCGGTGTAATGCCCAGGAGGTGTAGACTGTTCACCATGACTTGGTGCACTGCCTTTAACAGGTACAGCCTAGCAAACATCTGGGGGTAAAGGTGGTCACGAGATTCCTGGAGGTACAAGTAGAGGTTGTCACAATAGTAATGAATATCCCCCTAATGTAATATGTAGAAAACTGTGATAATCATGTCTTAGAAATTGTAATTTGAAAAGGGGGATTCACTTTTGCAATTTTTAATATATGATTATGTTTTAATCCTTAGTTAGAAATTGCGAAAGTTTCTGGGTCAAATAAACACATCTGAACTTTTTGATGTTCTTTTAAGTTTGCAAACATTTGTGATAACTAGTGCCCTTATCAAGAGGTGACAATCATGCATACATATCTGTATATGTTTTATAATTTTATGTATTAGTTAATAGTATTACCCCTAATACGTGGAACCTAGAATAGTAGGAACTTAGACAGCGACATAAAGTTGCAAGCATCTTGCACACCTGAAAATATAAATGATAAAAGGTGAGGTATAACTTTCCATATACTTTTTACGGGCATGAAAAGACTGCCTGGTTAGTGCAGTGGTTGGTTTACTTGCTTCTCATCTCTGCAACCAGGGATCAATCCCCACTATTGGTACACATTTTAGCTTGGTTGGTGATCACCATACCAGACTGATGGGGTTTCCTACCTACTGGTTATGTCCCACCCCGCGCAAGACCATGCAAAAATTTTACAAAATTTAATATCTTTCATTAAAAAAATAGCTGGACATTGCTGCTATAATTATATCTGGGTCATCAAATAATGCAACCACAGGCGCAGAAGGACCTCATAAAGTATGACAGGTGGAACAAGGCTTGTCACCATAGGATGACATATTCCCCTTTTTCCACATTTTTCTAAACCTAAATGCAAAGTCCACCCAATGTGGTGGCAATGTTTTTCAACCAACCGGCATCATTTTTGAACTCGTCCAAGATATTATTGGGATGAATCCTCTGACCGAGTTTCATGAAGATCAGACTATAAATGTGGCCTCTAGAGTGTTAACAAGATTTTACTAAAGCCTTATATAGCCATATAAGGAAAAATGCCCCGCCCCTTGGCGGCCATGTTATTCAAGGAAACGTTACCATTTTCAAACTCATCTAAGATATCATTAAGTGTGACCATATTTCATCATGATTGGACAATAAATGTGGCCTCTAGAGTGTTAACAAGGTTTTACTGTAGTCATATAAGGAAAAATGCCCCGCCCCCTGGCGGCCATGTTTTTCAACCAACCGGCATCATTTTCGACCTCGTCCAAGATATTATTGGGATGAATCTTCTGACCAAGTTTCATGAAGATTGGACAATAAATGGTGCCTCTAGAGTGTTAACAAGGTTTTACTATAGCCATATTTAGCCATATAAGGAAATAAAATGCCCCGCCCCTTGGCAGCCACGTTTTTCAAGCAAAGGTTACCATTTTTGAACTCATCAAAGATATCATTGAAATCAATCTTCTGACCAAATTTCATGAAGATTAGACAATAAATGTAGCATCTAGAGAGTGAACAAGGCAAATGTTGACGTCGCACAACGCACGACGGACAACGGACGACGGACAAAAGGCGATCACACGTTGTGCTCAGGTGAGCTAAAAAAGGCTTGTGAACAGTCAAGAAGTCACATTGTTTGCCAAATCATCATGAAACTTGGTCAAAACATTGGTTTTATCGAACTATTTAGAAAATGTTCCAGAGCGGTGAAAAAACATGGCCGCCAGTGGGCGGGGCAGTTTTCTCTATATGTATATAGTGAAAACATGTGAACACTCTAGAAGTCACATTTTTTGCCCAATTTTCATGAAATTTGGTCAGACCATTTGTTTTCTAGATAAGAGAGTTGAGTTCGAAAATGGTTCCGGTCCGTTGAAATGGCTGCCAGGGGGGTGGCGCATTTTCCTGATATTTATATAGTAAAAAAGCTTGTGAACACTCTACAAGTCACATTTTTTGCCCAATCATCATGAAACTTGGTGAAAACATTGGTTGTATTTATATCTCAGATGAGTTCAAAAATGGTCCCGATCGGTCTAAAAGTATGGCCGCCAGGGGGGGGGGCAGTTTTCCTTATATGTGTAACAAAATCTAGGACATGGGGGTCTAATCTTACAAAAACCTGGTAAACACTCTAGAGGCCATGGTTTTCGTCCAATCATGATGATACTTGACCAGGATGTTTTTATGCCCCCGAAGGGTGGTATTTAGTTTTTGAACTGTCCTTCAGTCCGTCTGTCTGTCCGTCAGTCAGTCTTTCCGTCCGAAAACTTAAACATTGGTCGTTACTTTTGCAATATTGAAGATAGCAACTTGATATTTGGCATGCATGTGTATCTCATGGAGCTGCATATATTGATTGGTGAAAGGTCAAGGTCATCCTTCAAGGTAAAAGGTCAAATACATGGCTTCCAAGCGGCACAGAAGGAGGCATTGTTCTGACAAACACAACTCTTGTTCGTGATGATATCTAGGCAAAGTTTTAAATTAGGTCATGTGGTGTCAAAATCTTGGTCACAAGGTCCAAATCTTACGAACACCTTGTTAACACTCAAGTGCCCATATTGTTTGATTCAATAAGTTTGTTGAAGATGTCAATTTTTTTCAATAAAAATTTGTAAATTGATCGGTTTTCATTCTGTGTTCTTAACATATCACCTTTTTGTGTTTACAAAAGAATTGTACAAACTCTTCTTGGTGTGTTACATTTAATAAGCCTGTCAAAAGGCAGAATGTAGATAGATGAAATAAGAAATTGATGCCTTTCACTTTCTTTTTTCCATCTGTCCATTCGTCTATCAACTATAACTGTCCTTAATGAACTCAGACGCTTTAGACGCTGTATTTTTATGCCCCCCCCCCAGTCTATACTGGTGGACATATTGTTTTTGCCTTGTCTGTTGGTTTGTTGGTTTAACATTGGCCATAACTTTTGCAATATTGAAGATAGCAACTTGATATGTGGCATACATTTGTATCTCATCGAGCTGCATATTTTGAGTGGTAAAAGGTCAAGGTCATAAAGGCTTATCTGTAGCTCTATCTACTACTCAATCCTTCCCCTCTTCATCCTCGTTGCCGTTTTATTGCCCATACCCGCTCACAAAACCCTCACTGCCTCTTAAATTTCAAAACATTACTCCTCCCTGTAACCCAATTCTTCCTCACTTCTTCCGCATTTCCTCTTCAAAAATTCTTCCCCTACCTGTTCACGCACTTCCACTACCTCTTCACTTCTAATTCAATCCCTCATCAATTTCTCCTTATTCCTCCTTACTGCCATCTCACTCAAGTGTGATTTTGTCATTATTTCTTTCTCATTTTTCCTGACTCCCTCATCATTTATTATCACTTCCTGTTCATTCTTCGTCATGCCACCGCACGTCTCTTCACTTCCTCATCCAATCCTCGTTATACCTCCTTACTGCCATCTCATTCATTCCCATTTTGTATTTATGTCTTTCTATTTCCTCCTAACTCCCTCATCATTTAATGAATCGGTCTTAAATAACATTTCAATCAAATAACCTACAAGTACATGAATTAGAACACATTCAACACGAATTGATATACACACGCATTTAAAAGTAATGCAGCCAATAAAACATAATTATATTGTATTGATCGCATTAGATCAAATTAGTCACTAATTTAAGCACGATTTCCTCACAGATACAATCTTATTATTTTAGTTGTAATTTAATATTTATGCAGATATTACGTAGATAATTAAGGAGCGGATGCATACATATTCGCACGTTTGAAGGAAATATTACTTAAAAACAACAGCAAATTTGCAGTATAAAAATACGGTAACTCGTTAAATTTTATTTCCATGTATTTGGTGGTGCAGTCACGGCAGTATGTTTATATAATAATATGACATATTTATGATTTTATAAGTACTATTAAACACTCCTGATTTCATGTAAAACAACTGTATATTTGTGCAGAGATAATTATGGATATACCGTCAACATGTCACTATAAACATATCATAATGATGTAAACTAATCTGCAATTTGGTGTGTCGGATCTAACAACAGCACTGTACACATGGCTGATGGAGGCATCAAACGTGATGTACCAGGAGGGGTCCCTAGACAAGGCAGTTAGTCCAGCAGTTACGCTGTGGTAAGATTGTACTTCGAGTGAAGAGTGTTTCTATTAAAACGATAATTAATTTTATTGATTTGTAAACACAGTCTATGGTTTGATATATTGCAATTATGAGTATATTTCTTTTATTCCATCACATACTGTTAAAAGGGACTTGTTCACAGATTTTGGCATGTTTTGAAATTTGTCATTAAATGTTTTAAATTGATAAATGTAAATATTGAAACAAAAGAGTATAAGTATGAAACAAGAATCAAATTTGAAAAAGAAAAAAAAGTTATCCACATATGAGCTCAAACCACCTACCCTTATAATAAAAGTCTAGTACTTGAACCACTTTGCCATCCATGCTTATGTAGTTTGTTGTGCATTTTATACTTTATATATAAGCAATCTACGCAAGGTTAAAACAAATAACGATACCAACAGAACTCTTAACATTATTCAATCGTTTTGCGTTTGCAACGCTTTACGATTTCAGGTTTTCCTCACAAATAACATAACTACAGCGACAATTTGCAAATCTGAAACATTTTTGTGATTTTGTTTTTTTCAATATACCAAAACGTGAACAGGTCTCTGAAATTTTCAAATCCTTCTGTTGGACATTTGATAACGCTGATATGTATCGATAGGCGTATTTATCATACCAACGCATTGATATGTGCCTGATATAACGTTGCCTGATCAATTTGTTATAGCATGGTCAACAGTAAGTTCGTGTATCAGTCAATGTTTGGAGTTACGTGGGATTTTCAATAAAGTCAACAATATCCATCAACATTAATCAGGTTCAACAAAACAAACAATTTGATACCAAGAACGTCGAGTTTAAAGTCATAAATCACAAAAAACGTTTTTTTTTAAACTCACAACAGCCCGCACTGCATAAGTTAAATGACGTCATCAATGGGGCAATAAATCTTAAATATCGATATAGTCTTTGCAATCGCAAATTTTGCGCAGAAAGTCAAAACAAATGATAAATGTATGCTTATCCTCAACTATTTAAACAAACGATTTAACACGCTTATGTCATTATTGACACCATCATCAAATTGTCAATTTGAATACACATCTCCAAAATGGCGTCTCCAAACTATTCGGTGAAGTGTGTTCTTAGATTAAATTTGTCGCTGCAGTCCATTCCTGATCTTTAATTCAAGACGTTTATAATTAAAGCGGTTGTACTCTTCCCATTCGTAGTGCAAACAACATTTTTTCTCTATACGATATTTAAAATAAGCGGTTATTCGTGTTGTCTTTTCGAACGCCGTTTCTACATGTATGTCAAAGTGTAAAAGCCGGATAAGCAAAATCAGCGGGGTCCGTACATATTAAATATAAGGAAATGGATTGTTTTGCAGATTTGTAGGAAAATGTGGTATGATATGCAGAAAAACAGGTTACTGTCCCATCGTTGTTTAATTTATCACGCTCGGCACAAATAAAATAACGGCTCGGCAAGACTCGCCGTTATATAATTCTAAGCCTCGCCTGATATATTACAAAACGATGGGACAGTAACCTGTTATTCTCTATATATCAGTCAGTGTTTGGACATTCATCATAATACCCTTGACCAGATATGATATCCTTTTCGGTAATATTGAATCACATGCAACAAAATAAATCCTTCAACACCAGGATGTATTATATTTTAGGAATAGTTGTATTATATTTTAGGCATACATGCCATAAATTTTCAGACCATTTACGGGACATTGAGCTCAATTTTCCGGGTCTCTTGCCGATTTTCTGGGACATTTATACATATAGCGATATATATAGACATATATGCATTTTGGGTACGCATTTTGTTTTACATTGTAAATTGCTAAGTTCGAAAGCCTATCCGAAATACATTAGACTTATTGACGTCAAATTAAACATTACTACTTCCGTTACTAGATGCAAGCCACGTGTTTTTCGTGTTAGAAAAGAGCACCAAATTGCTTTTGTGTACATGTCACGTCATCTGCATGAAACGCGTGGGCGTATCCACGGTCGCATAAAATCTTCGTAGCGCATTTGTTACTATTTAAAGATGTGATGAAATAACGTCCAATCGGGGCGTTTTTTCTCCCGCTGAACACGCGTAATCGCCTGACGTGATGTTCATGTTTTTATTAAACGCAAAATACACCCACTCCTTCCATGCGACGTTCTACATGTCTGCATAATTTTTGCGCGCTTTTTATTGAGACAAAGGATAAAGCACTGTTTATTTGACGTTAGTATTTGTCAATTTCGCGTAAGCATTAAAATTCGGAAGCGTGTTTTGGATTACAAATTGAATAATGCTCATTTGAGAATCGAACGAAACATAAACAGCTGTGCGTAATCAATTCAAAAAACAGGAATAAAATCACACGCGTATGAACATTACGCCATTCGTCGTCTGCATGATCTTACTGAAGGTATGACTGCTAACGAGTGTTGTCGCTCATCCAAAGCGTGCGCCAACAAACTGCCATATAATCAGTATACAAGTATTCCAGCCAATCAACAACCACATTAAACAATGCCGTCTTTTCGGTTTGACTGCGAACGTGAGACAATCGATATCATAAGAGGGCCCCTGTTAATTGATCGATTTTGACACGTAGCATAGTCACCTATTTGGCTAGGCATTGCCATGGAGACGCTGCCGATTAGTTGGAACACAGGATCGAGGTGCAGTAAAGCCTAAGATAAGGGTCATGTATGTATGGATTTTATCAAATCCGGGACATTTGACAGACTTCCGGGACTGCGGGACATGTCTTTCATTTCCGGGACAATCCGGGACTTATCGCATGTATGTTTTAGGAACAAAAGAAACATAGACAAAAATTGCATCTTATAATGATAAGCCCTGGTTCCAATTACGTATGACGTCATACTGCAAGTGCATGCCCGCTTAGAAATAAACCGTCGTAAGTGATATGTTATCATTTATTGTAAAATGTGGGCATGGATGTATGAAAAACAGAAAAACCGGGTACTCTCGAATCGTTTTGTAATATATCAGTCTCAGAACAAATAAAAAACGGGCTGCGCTAGGCTCGCCGTTATTTAGTTTCTAAGCCTCACTTACTTTATTACAAAAATGTGACAGTAACATTTTATTTTATATACATAAATATCACTTTGTATAAAACACATTTCAGTTTCAATTTGAACTAGCCTCAGCAGAGACGTGTACTTCAATGAATGTTCTGGGCTATGGGCCTCACATCCGACAGGCGAGAAGAGATGCCTATAAGGCTTTTGACAGGCATACGACTGCACTGCTGCGTGGTTTGGCAATTTGTATCACCACGGGTAGCAAGGCTGAGGGTCTGGCCAGCTACTATGAGAGTGATAGAGACATGATGTGTGTTACAGACAGACAGACAGACAGAGTACAAAGTACATCGTCAACAACACATAGTGATAACAGTACAGTTTGTCAATTGTGGTAGGAACAAGGTTTTATACTGCCCCAACATCATAACAAGATGGGCGTCAAGACTCCGCAACTGGCCATCACCTGACGTCGTTGAAGAGGTTATATCACAAGGAGCTTTTGTTTCTCCTGTTGGGGTTAAAGGCAGTGATTATGAACATGTTGAATGGAAAATTTGTTTTAACACAGGGGAAAACTTACTGATAAACAATCTTAACGACACTCAATGAAACTGTACGTGTTGTTAAAAATGGTTAAGCATGATGTACTAAAACCACGTAAGAAAGAAATTACATCATGTACGTAAAAAACATTGTATTATGAATAGCAGAAAATAGTCAGCAGAGTTTTTCATGAAAGACGTCTGATTCACTGGCTGCATGAAGGATTATATGCGCTAAGAGTTGCTTTAGATACGAAAGAGCTGTCCTATTACATGATTCCAGAGCGCAATCTGATGGCAGCCTGTGCTGTGGAGCACAAACAAAAGCTTTCTTGGATAGCAACTTTTAATGAAATGATGGACGAAGGTCTTAGAATCATACTCAGATTACCGAAGATACGACAAGCTCTTATTGCTCACCCTGAGCCACTACGATGGTACAGCGGGAGGAGGATAGAGATGGAGATGCTGCAGCTGATACATGAACAGACGTTTGCAATGTATGGATGTCGAGACCAATGGTATTTTGCCGGTAATACACAAACGTAAGACGGAAATTTTGCAGGAAGTTCTCCAAAGGATGATCATGGAAGGTGGTCAAGTAAATGATGAAGCGTTTAGTATGATGATCATGGAAGGTGGTCAAGTAAATGATTAAGCGTTTAGTATGATGATCATGGAAGGTGGTCAAGTAAATGATGAAGCGTTTAGTATGATGATCATGAAAGGTGGTCAAGTAAATGATGAAGCGTTTAGTATGATGATCATGGAA
Organism: Dreissena polymorpha; assembly: GCF_020536995.1. Lineage (NCBI taxonomy): Eukaryota > Metazoa > Mollusca > Bivalvia > Myida > Dreissenidae > Dreissena > Dreissena polymorpha. The sequence goes on from NC_068355.1 coordinate 154,316,087, forward strand.
GGTGGTCAAGTAAATGATGAAGCGTTTAGTATGATGATGTAAAGCGATTACATACTTATCAAAAGCCGTTTTACTTGCACGTTTTACTCTCATGTATAGATATTAATGAGTTGTCGTTTGTTGGTAACTGATATTTTTTGTGTGGTAGAATACTTTGCACATGTATTCTTTTTTAAGAAAATGTTTATTTAAAATTGTGATAAATGCTGTATTATTATTACATTATATATGAAGCGACGAAACAACGGTGTAATGCTGATTTAAAACATTGATCTCATTTACGATAACATTACTTTTAAACACGTGTGCTCTTGTAAAGTCAAATCCATTTGTGCTATGCTTGACATGCGTCCATGTACGAGTTGTAACCCAAGGAACATTAAGTTATTGTTGGAGCAGGTATAATATGTATGTCAATATAAAGAAACAACACGCCAATACTTCTCCTTTAAGTACAAAGATGTAAGTTGTACTTACTTATTGATAAGTATTTTTGGAAACATTCCATCGATACTACAAAACGATGCACCCTAGTACCATACTCTATATTACATGTAGCTTGTACGTCATGACCATGTTCATTTAAAGATAAAATCAGGCTTGTGTTTTTGAAAAGACTCGTTGATCAAACGTCCGCAAATGTAGTTCGTTAAGATGTGGCTTTATATGTCAAACGGTAATGCTGTTTTTGGGATACGATTCCATTTATGTAACTGCTGAATTGTAATAGTTTTGTTCTTGCTTCTGTGACTGTATGGCTAACAAATACTGTTGTCTTTGTATGTGCTAAATATTAAATATGGTTATTGTATTGTCAAAGAAAATGTATATTTATCATGTTCGATTAAACGGTATATGTGGTGAAGTTATTGCGTCCGCTTGAAAAACATTTACTTAAATTTTCTTTTAATTTAATAATACACTTAATAGTATATATATTGTCAATCTTACTCATTTTGTTTTTAAAGCTTAATTGTTTCAGTTTATGTATTAAACTGTATTTACTTATTAACCTATGAATTATATATTTTTATGCCCACTTTGAAGAGGGGGTATTTTGTTTTACACAAGACGGTCCGTCAGTCGGTCGTTCGGTCCGTCAACCAAATGGTTTCCGGATCATAACTCAAGAACGCTTAGGCCTAGAATCATGCAACTTCATAGGTACATTGATCATAACTGGCATATGACCCATATAGATTTTCAGGTCACTAGGTCGAAGGTCACATTTGGGGGTTATATATCTCCGACCGCGGAACACTTGATTATAATTGTGTCATGAATATTGTGTTTGAACTGGAACTGGGGGTCTTAGGGCAGCGTATTAGAGACGTTCGTTCAAACTGCTTCCCAGGACACTCACGGTGCCTTACCATAGGTGGTAAGCGTGTGGATATGATATTAATTAGTAAAAACATCATTTTGAATGAAAAATAATAATAAAAAAAAAAAACTTGCCTGAAAAAAATTCACAATATATAAAATATATAGTGATTTTTTTCCAGATAAGTTTATTATTCGTTATTATCTGATTATATTTCATTAAAAATGATGTTTTTACTATTTAATATAATAGCCAAACGCTAAACACCTGTGGCCTCTACTGCCACATGTTGACATGCTGCACGTGTTTGAAAAATCCGTGAAAGTGGACAAAGTGATCGACTAGACATCTTCACGAATATTCAACAAACGTAGATGATGATGCTTTCATTGAACCTGCATATCAAGTGGCATGCAAAGAGCGGGCTTTCAAGTATTTACTACACGTTTATTTTGTTAAAAACATTTTATATGTAATATCAGCACGGTAGTCGGGTACATATTTTGCCGCATTAGCCATTTGTTTTATGCTTCTTGAAGGTCCCGTCTACGTTTCCAAAATGCAGACTTTAAATCATGGTTTATTATGCTTAAATCATGCCAACATCACCAACACGTTGTTTATAAGACATTGAAATTATCAACTACAATTTTCTTCAATTTCTGGAAAACATCGACTTCGACTGATGTTTTCGTGGAATAAAAGTATCAGTGAAATGACTGTTGAATACACTTCCCAGTGAGGAACGCAAATTTACATAAAAACGCACTCCTTTGTTTTGAGGTTGGTCGGATTGGCGGTATTTTTTCAATAAATGAATGAGTAAACAAAAGGATGTATGAGAGTGCATGAATTAGTGTATGAATAGTAAAATAATATATGATAAAAAGTACCCTCGTTTGAACACTAGGATTTCTGTAATATATAACGCCCAACCCTCGACTGACATGGTCCCCAGCGCCTGTAATCATTAAAGGAAATTTAGCTCTTTCTCCCTGGAACATTTGGCAGGAAACATGGGTCGTGGCTTTAAGAATGCTGTTCTTGAATAGCCTATTGCTGGTTATCTTTTGACAGGTATTCTTATTTAAATAACCCATCAAAACAATTTTTATATTTAATTATGAACGAAAGGTTATTTTTAGCGGGTGAAGCAAAAAAACTATAGTAGACTAATCTGAATAGTTGCAATGTTCATTAAGAACAGATTAACGTATAATGATACCGGGACTAAAACATATTTCAACTAGAGCAGTTTACTTGTTTAAAAGGTCAATAATTTGGTGGAATAACATCAAAATTTGTCATGAAGTGTGTGCTCGAAGTAAAATTTAGTTTATACCTAATGATAAAATATTACATTTCTGCAGTGAAATAACAGCAGTGAAAATAAACAAATTGTTTTTTTCACTGGTGAACATAATACATTTTCGGAACTACGTTTTCTATTTTTAGATTATCATATCAAGATTAACTTCCCTTGTTTGTACAGTTTAGTAAATGTTGTTACACTAGCAGCATTTTATGCTTAACTTTGTTTGCTATTTTAGCAAGAGCAATAAAATGTTTAAACCTTTTAGCTTTGTTTACTAGTAAACCATCAAATATTGGACTTTTTCTTTCGGCGGAGGATGATGCAAACACTAATGACGTCATTGTGTGTATTGAAATGTATATAATATAATGGTAACTTGTCAGCGAAAGGGAAACAGCTGTTAATTATTTTCTTGAAAAAGGGGCATAAAAGAAACAGAAAATTTGTTCATGTCAGTGTAAGATCGTTTGTTATTTCACATAACAAACGATCTAACACTGACATGAACAAATATCCTCTATTTGTTTTCCAGGAAACAGTTTTTATGATCCCAAATTTTTGGGGGGAGCATATAGTCGCCGCTTCGTCTGTACGTGCGTGTGTCCGTCCATGTACAATTTTTGTCCGGACTATTACTCAGCAATTAATGACCGGAATTCAATAAAACTTTATGGGAAGCTTCACTTCCAAGAGGAGATGTGCATATTATCAGCCGGTTCTGGCCGGATGATTTTTCACAGAGTTATGGCCCTTTGAAATTTTCCATTAACTGTATATATAGTGCAATTCTTGTCCGGGCTTTTTCTCAGCAACTAATGACCGGAATTCAATGAAACTTTATGGGAAGCTTCACTACCAAGAGGAGATGTGCATATTATCAGCGGGTTCTAGTCAGATGATTTTTCACAGAGATATGATCCTTTGAAATTTTCCATTAACTGTACATATAGTGCAATTCTTGTCCGGGCTATTTCTCAGCAACTAATGACTGGAATTCAATAAAACTTTATGGGAAGCTTCACTACCAAGAGGAGATGTGCATACTATCAGCCGGTTCTCGTCGGATGATTTTTCACAGAGTTATGGCCCTTAGAAATTTTCCATTCTACATATAGTGCAATTCTTGTCCGAGCTATTTCTCAGCAACTTATTACGGGAATTCAATGAAACTTTATGGGAAGCTTCACTGCCAACAGGAGATGTGCATATTATCAGCCGTTTATGGTCGGATGATTTTTCACAGAGTTATGGCCCTTTGAAATTTTCTATAAACTGTACATATATTGCAATTCTTGTCCGGGCTATTTCTCCCCAACTACTGACTGGAAAACAATGAAGCTTTATGGGAAGCTTAACTACCTTGAGGAGATGCGCATGTTATGTGTGGGTTCTGGTTAGATGATTTATTTAGAGAGTTATGGCCCTTTGAAATTTGTAAGTTGCTAAACCATCCATCGTATTATTTTGTAAAAAGTTATGCCCCTCAAGACGTTTCCTTTTATCTGAATATATAGTGCAATATTGTGACAAAAAAACAACTTTGGGGAGCATCACCCGTCGGAGACGGTTTCTTGTTTTAATAGAAATAATAAACTTTGAGATTTCTCTATTGCTAAACTTTTCAATAGGATGCGCACAATAAATAAGTAGATGTTGGTTTGACATTTTATTTATATTTTGTTAGCACTAGGTTATTTAAAGTAACTGAAACAAGAGGGTCTAAAGGCCCAAGGTCCCTCACCTGAGACAAGCAGGGGGAAAAGAGATGCAGATTTTGTGGTAATAATGTAGTTTGGACACCAGGGTCACGATTGAAGCAAACTTGGTAGAGGACTACTTAAAAGATGTCACATGTCCAACAAAAACCTTCTGGGCATTGAGGTTTAAGAGTGAAACTGTCTTAAGCTTTCATTATATACATAAAACCAAAACATGTGACTCTTGGGGGATGGCCACTTTTGACCGCAGGGGCATAATATGAAAAAATTTACTAGCCATTTTTGACCCCAGGGGCATAATGTGAACAAATTTACTAAAGTACCACTAGAGGATGTAACACACCAAATGTTAAACCCATGACCCTTGTGGTTTAAGTTACTTTTGAAGTTTTCATTTATAAAAACTACGGTTCAAACCTACATATGCACGGGACCAGAATGTTGGAGCAAATTTGAAAGTGACGCCTATTGATTATTTCTGTGAAGATTTATTACTCTCTTTTAACGGTAAGTGATTCAAGAGTTGAGTAAATGGATGCACACAAGGACTGACAGACGAACGACATCACCGTATCCTAAAAGCTCACCATGAGCTCCATGTGCTAAGGTGAGCTAACAAAACTAAATGATAAATAAAATAATGACAAAATATAAATTTTGCAATATAAATGAAACATAAACAAAACATAATATACATATATGCTTTAAGAGAGACTGCTAATTTAGAGATAAAATTGTACAAAAATCAAAGACAGTATTAATCATGAATAAACCCATACTGGAATTCTTTCGAACCACTTGGACTTCAAATATCACACTCCCTACATTCTGTTAATCAAATTACAATAACAGTAATGTGGAAATAGATTTTTTTTAATATTCTTAATACTAACATGCAATAAGTTGTTAATATGCTTAAATGCCTTCAAGTTAACGATTGAAATATACTTAACATTTTTAAGTGTAAATATCAATAACATCAGTTCTACTGTTTTCTTGCAAACAAAATCATCATGTCTCAAGTGCAATATGCGATACTTGGGAAACAATTTTAAATTATTCTTTATTTCTTTTGTTATTCGTCCAACACAAATATCAAAATCTAGGTTGATTTATTCAGTAATTTTCACTACTTAAACAAGTTTATGTTGCATGTTTGCAGCAGAAAAACTGACATCAAGTACATAACATAAGTATATTCGATTAATCAAGGAAAAACATATTTATTGTTTAAATTTATTACTCCTGTTAGTTATTAAATGAAACTGCGATATTAAATAAATGACTGAGGTCACTGCTATTTCTAGCAGTAGTGGTTTCATTAGCTTTTGATCCAACGGGTAGTACATATACATCACTCTATGATTTGGGATACATACAGTCAGCTAATTATAAGAGCTCTATGGAGCGCGTTACACATGGTGCGCTTATTACATGGTAAAGTATGGTACATCCATGTCTGTTTTGGGTTACATAGAGTCAGCTAGCTGAGAGCTCATGTCTGTTCACACTTTTTGAGAATACCGGCCCAGAGAGCATTTGGTAATGCAGAAAAAAATCAACAAAAAAGCTCTCAAGATATTTTGAAAATAAATAACAAAAATAAAACAAAATGGAAAAAAAATCACAAGTAGAGTCTATATTACAATTTCGGAAATAAAATATAATGTCATCTATAACAACATAAATGTACAATATTCAACTAGTGCATCTATTGGTTTGTACAAGTGGAATACAATAAGACATCAATTACTTGTCAGTAAATAATTCTGACATGGAATAAGCACAATTCAAAAAATGAATAGACAAAGCCAAGTTGAACATATTCATAGTCATTTTAACCTTTCCTGCTCAATAGCAAAGTAAAAGTGACTACATGCAACCAGGATAAAACAAGAACAGCCTGCGAGTGACTCACAGTCTGTTCAGGTTTTATGCAGTTTGCCACTCACCCGTACCTTATGGTTGGAAATGATGCCTAAAATTCAACATAGTAAGAAAGGTCCTCAATTAAATTTGATTTCCTAAGGGACTACAAACACGTCAAAATGCTCCTATAAGCGGTAAAAGGTTTAATTCAATCTTGAAAATAGAATCAGCTTAATGCATGTTTTTCAAAATACACCCTCCCCTCTTAACCCTTTCAGTGCGGGAACCGAATTTTAAAGGACTTTGCAAACAGTTTGGATCCAGATGAGACGCCACAGAAAGTGGCGTCTCATCTGGATCCAAACTGTTTGCTATTTTGATAGTATTCTTTGAAAAAAAATGAAGAAAATGCTTATTTTACAAATTCAGCAGACGACATTTTAGCAGACGACAAATTTCCCAGCATGCAAAGGGTTAATCTCATCATGATCAGATGATAAAGTTTTAAAACGTCCATTTAGCTGATTCTACAAATTTTACAATAAAGAAACATATCATCTGGTGATAACATTCAACATATTATCAGCAATTTAATCTATATTACAATAAAAAAAACTGACCAATACATATCTGTTCATTATTATTTACACATATAACACAACCTATAGGCGCAAGGATCCATATTAAACAAACTTTACACATCTTTTACAATATTGGTAAAGCATAATAAGGTAAGTTGTTCATTATAAACAACTGAACGCAAAAAAAAATAAAATCAAGTAAATAATGTTGTTTTTTATAACTTGTTACAATTAAACGAACAATTTGAAATTAAAGAAAAACTATTTTTAAGATAAACTTGTGGTGTTTCTAAAATTTGGGTCATATTTAGACTAAGCACCAGTCACCTTTTCAAAAGATAACATGTCCACTATATCATTGGTTTGTACAGCCTTCACATTCATATTGTGTAACAACTGTCTCCACTGAAAGATTTTGCACAAGCTCATTGTGTACATGTTACAATAGTACATATTTTTTTTTTAAATCCTTATAATATACGAAGGTAACAGTTTATTTTATGAATGACACTGAATATGCAGGTATATTTGCTATAATTACACATACTTCAACAGTCATTGACAAATAAATTGGTGTAACCTTTCTGTCCAGACAAATTATCACCATACTTTAAAGAATTCAATGGAATTTATTTCATTGACATGACTTTATTACATCTTTATTCAACAAAATATATAGTACACAATCCATACATTAGTATACACAATTAATATGAACATAAAGAGATAAGAGTTCAAACATGCAATAACAAAGTTACACATGTTCTGCAACAACTATAGATGCTGTGATGACTTGTTAAACATTAAATATTCCAATTCATTACAAAGCAAATTTTTCATTTTCATGATCTTATCAACACAACATTAATAAATCAGGTCTTGAAATTCTATTAGGTTTAGAAGAACGTATAAAATACATGTATCAATAGACCAAAGGAAACCATGTCAATACCTATAATGCAATCTTTACTGAAGACAACATATTCACCATGATTTTGACAATATTGAAATGGCAACCAATCATGCAGTCTAGGCCAAAAGTAGACTTACAACTCATGTGAAAATTCCTAGCCTACATCAATCAGAGAATCCCAGCATGCCCTATCTAAAACTCAACAGCAGTGTCATAATGTTAACTGCCTAATAATCATATGATTTCCTCAGATGATGAAAGGCTTGACAGGCTGTGAGGTTTCAATCAGACCCATCACTCATGAAATTTGTTATAGCCTTGTTCTCGGAAAACTGGGCATAATGCATAAATTGTCATCCCATATTTGCCTTTGCACACTTGCCACCTTACCTGGATTTTCACTAAGAAGAGATGTCTTTGAAAAACAAATCCACAAAAACCTGACGAGCCTGTGCTGACCGCACACACTTATCTGGGACTACACTTAACCCACATGCATTAAGCCTTTTTATCCCAAAACAAGGTCCATATAACACCCAACAAGACCAATCGTATTGCCAACACTTGACAGCCACATCTCTTGTCCATATAACACCTTACCAGACAGACCAATCATATTGCCAACACTTGACAGCCACATCTGTTGTCCTCACAAAGGCTCAAGAAACAAGAGATGGAATAACTACTATCATAATTACAATAACTACTTTATAACTGGTTTAGGACACTCTTGAATACAGTAGTGCATTGTTTATGTATGTGTTCCCACAGGGCAAAAAGCATTCACCAACACTTTAAGTATATTAAGCACACACATTGACTGTGCAGCTAGTTTACAATGAACATCAATTGCTGAATAAATCCGACTATTATCATCAACATATGCTGTGATATACAAGTGTAACCTCAGATAAACATGATGTGATCATTGTAGAATGTGACATCAAAACAGAAAATAACAATGTCACTAGTTTATATATGTAGCATTGTGTGATGTCATCATAAACAACAATGATGTCATCAAAAACACTGATGATCTCACTTAAACAAACGCTGTGGTTTCACCACGGACTGTGTCATCACAGAAAGTGACGATATGATCACACAAACTGATGATGTAAACTGTCATCACAGACAGTTATGATGTAAACTAAGCTATATAGGGAGACATCAGGTATTGATGATGAAAGCACAAATGAAGTCAGCAGAATTGCGGCTATTCCTCGTCTTCTTCGCGTACATATGCAAATGGAAAATACCCCACCTGGAATCATGAGATATTTAATGTAAGATTGTTGAAAAACAAGAATCATTATGCTCCAGGTTCCACCTTGAGAAAAATCACACATATTTCTCATCCTTTGAAAATTATTCTTCTGGGATTAAAAAAGTGCATGTTATTCAGTGCTTAACTAAACTTTGAAAATAACTATTATTGCTGTTGTAACTTATTTTTTTTTTACCAAAAAGTGAGAATTATATATACAATAGTTTAATAACATATGAATATTTTTTTTTGGTTCATAAAATTCTGAAACTGATTATGGGTCTAAAAGGTGAGCATTAGACATAACAACTTTAAGAAAATCAAGGAGTATTCTAAGCATCATTCCAATGACACAGAGTAATGGTTCTTTCCAGTGAACAGACTCAATAAAGTCTATATAACCCCGAATATTTCAAGACAATCAAGCTACAATGAACAGAAATAACCCCCTCCCACTCAGAAACCAAGCAAAATGGCAATATGTAACCAGCATTAAACCATTATAGCCTGCAAGTAACTCACAGGCTGTTCAGGTTCTATGCTGTAAGCTGCTCATCAGTATCTTAGGGATAGAAATAAAGGCTGAACACCTTGAATCTAGTAAGACAGTTCTTAAACTCAATTTGATTTTCTAAGGAACTACGCACGGGTCAAAATATGTATCAAAGCGGTTAAGGGTAAAAACAACAACCTTTCTTGTGGAGCAGTGTTCCCCCTTCCACCAGCCCTTGTCAGCCCCACATTTGCTGAGCACTGCCACACGATCATTTGCTGCCAGGCTGATCTGTGACGTGGCAGTCGCAGCGTAGTCATACATCGCCACTGCGTAACATAGAACTCGAGTACCTGCAAGGCGACACAAGCTGTAATGCTGTACAAGTAGAGACTAATATCGCCTGAACAGTGTACTCATATTTATGCAATTTACCATGTTGATTAATGTATTTTCTGCACATAAATCAACAGCACTTTATTTAATCTTCAATATTTTTACTTTTGCAAGTGCCACAAACACAGTCCTTCATTAGCATTATTTACATAGTGAAACATATTTATTATGTCCTATATTAATATTGGTTATAGTTTTGAGTTTTGAGAATTGCTTTATTACAGCATTATTTATATAACATGTTTTCAGGACGTAAGCTTTTACACATTCAGGACATATCTGTGTTATGAACATTTCTTTAAATACTCTCGCAAGTTAGAGCCAGAACTAAAGGGCACAGTATCGCACACATTCCCAATTTTTGATCTAATCTTAGTGTATGAGATTTGAGCTTCAACTCAGCTGAGTACTAAGTCTGTAGTTCAGAACATGAACAATCTTAAATCTCAGCTATAAGAATTCACTCATATTCATCCTCAAACACAGGCTTGAGTCAGACTTTAAACATTTAAAAGAAGTCAGTTATCAGAAAATTGAGCATGATGATCAAATTCATCTCTAACATTGAGAAATAACTCAAAATTGAGTCAAAATATTGATTTAAGAATGTTCTTGATTCTACGCCCATATCTCAGAAATGTACAGTGAACAGTTAACAAAAGACACAGTGTGACATTTTATCACAGGGAATCAAAGGTATAAATTTTCTTCAGGGCTGTAATAATGTTTGTTATAGATGGCAGCACTTGTATTGGTACTTTTATCATAAATAATGTTATAATTATAACAAGTACCAGTACAAGAATTATGTATTAATATGCATAAGAAAAATATTTTAACAAGGGCTGTTTGTAAAACATGCATGCCCCCCATATGGGCTGTCAGTTGTAGTGGCAGCCATTGTGGGAATACGTTTTTTGGCACTGTGACCTTGACCTTTGACCTAGTGACCTGAAAATCAATAGGGGTCATCTGCGAGTCATGACCAATGTACCTATGAAGTTTCATGATCCTAGGCATAAGCTTTCTTGAGTTATCATCCGGAAACCAATTTACTGTGTCAAGACACCGTGACCTTTGACCTAGTGACCTGAAAGTCAATAGGGGTCATCTGCGAGTCATGATCAATGTACCTATGAAGTTTCATGATCCTAGGCGTAAGCGTTCTTGAGTTATCATCCGAAAACCAATTTTCTAAGTTGAGTCACCGTGACCTTGACCTTTGACCTAGTGACCTGAAAATCAATAGGGGTCATCTGCTAGTCATGATCAATGTACCTATGAAGTTTCATGATCCTAGGCATAAGTGTTCTTGAGTAATCATCCAGAAACCATTTTACTATTTCGGGTCACCGTGACCTTGACCTTTGACCTAGTGACCTGAAAATCAATAGGGGTCATCTGTAAGTCATGATCAATGTACCTATGACGTTTTATGACCCTACGCATAAGTGTTCATGAGTTATCATCCGGAAACCATTTTACTATTTTGGGTCACCGTGACATTGACCTTTGACCTAGTGACCTGTAAATCAATAGGGGTCATCTGCGAGTCATGATCAATGTACCTATGAAGTTTCATGATCCTAGGCATAAGCGTTCTTGAGTTATTATCCGGAAACCCTTTTACTATTTCGGGTCACCGTGACCTTGACCTTTGACCTAGTGACCTGAAAATCAATAGGGGTCATCTGCAAGTCATGATCAATGTACCTATGAAGTTTCATGATCCTAGGCGTAAGCATTCTTGAGTTATCACCCGATAATCATTATACTGTTTCGAGTCACTGTGACCTTGACATTGACCTAGTGACGTGAAAATCAAAAGGGGTCATCTGCGAGTCATGATCAATGTACCTATGAAGTTTCATGATCCTAGGCCTAAGCGTTATCAGTTATCATCTGGAAACCATCTGGTGGACGGACCGACCGACGGACAGACGGACCGACAGACCAACATGTGCAAAACAATATACCCCCTCTTCTTCGAAGGGGGGCATAAAAATAATTATTAGAACCTCAAGTGAATAATTTTTGCTTAAGTATAACTCAGATACTACAACACCGCATTAATTGTTCTTAAAGAAACATATGTGATAACCATTTATATTTATCTACAACAAAATGTATTAAAAATTGAATAAATATTTCATACTAAAAGTTATTGAATAAAAACAAGAGTGCCAAACTGTCACAAGATAGGCCCGTTTAAAGAATTTGGAAACCATGCTAAATGCTTTAAATGCACTAAGTGACCTCTTGACCTAGATTTGGACGCGGCATGACCCATATTCGGACTTGACCTGAACATTGTCATGATACAACTTCTAAACAAATTTAGTGAAGATCGGATGAAAACTACTTCAATAAGAGAGCAGACACCATGCTTAATGCTTGACATGCAATAAGTGAATTGTGACCTAGTTTTTGACCCAGCATGACCCATATTTGAACTTGACATAGATATCATTCAGACACAACTTCTGACCAAATTTGGTGAAGATCGGATGAAAACTACTTCACTTAGAGAGCGGACACCATGCTAAATCCTTGAAATGCACTTAGTGACCTCATGACCTAGTTTTTGACCCGGCATGACCCATATTCGGACTTGACCTGAACATTGTCAAGATACAACTTCTAAACAAATTTAGTGAAGATCGGATGAAAACTACTTCAATTAGAGAGCAGACGCCATGCTTAATGCTTGACATGCAATAAGTGAATTGTGACCTAGTTCTTGACCCAGCATGACCCATATTTGAACTTGACCTAGATATCATTCAGACACAACTTCTGACAAAATTTGGTGAAGATCGGATGAAAACTACTTCAACTGGAGAGCGGAAACCATGCTAGATCATCGAAATGCACTTAGTGAGCCCGTGACCTAGTTTTTGACCCGGCATGACCCATATTTGAACTTGACCTAGATATTGTTTAATACAACTTCTGACCAAATTTGGTGAAGATAGGATGAAAACTACTTCAATTAGAGAGCGGACACCATGCTAAATGCTTGAAATGCACTAAGTGACCTCGTGACCTAGTTTTTGACCTGGCATGACCCATATTCAAACTTGACCTAGATATTGTCTAGATACAACTTCTGACCAAGTTTGCTGAAGATCAGATGAAAACTATTTGAAGTGAAGAGCGGACACTGCTGTGGACGCAGCCTGCCCGCCCGCCAAGGGTGACACTATAATACGTCCGGTTTTGAAAAAACAGGCATATAAAAAGCTTTTATTTGAATATGTTTTAACATTAAAGAAGACCAATAAGGTTTCCCTTTTTGAAAAAAATGATAAGTGGTCAAATTAATTTGAATGGAAAATCTCTATTATGCAATAATAAAGCAAACATGTTAAGTACAGAAAGTATATGAAAGTATACATTCTTTAATATGAAGCGCTTGCATTTGATTACCAAAATAAACAGTCAAACGTTAAAGTCAGTTAGTTTTAAAAAACATCAACAGTATATATATATTAGCCTGGTCATTGAAAACATGCCTTCAATTCTGTTGATGTACTTTTAAGTCATGAAATTTTATTTTATTACACCTCATGCAGTTCTCATTCATTTTTGAAAGATTTAAATAATAAACTTAATAAGTCAAATAAATTATCAGAACCAATTCAGTTACACATGGCACAAATTGCTGGAATGTGTTTATCACATTGCCTTGTTTATTGTTTTAAATCAATCCACTTGTTGCCACATTCCATGCTATGGAAAAATAGAGCTTAATGCATGTGTGTAAAGTGAAATTACAGTCCGCACACATGGCTCTTCAGGGATGACACTTTCTGCCCAAACAGGCTTTTTCCAGAAAAGATACTTCCTCTAAACCAAATATACCATAAACTAAGAAAATGTTATCCCTGATTTTCAAGTGCAAGCTGCAAACTTTATGCACAAGCATTAAGCCCTGTTATTATCAGAGCGAGGCTCATATATACAATATGTGAACAAGTCCCTTTACGAACAAGTCACTGTCAACTTGAATGCTTTGATTTCAGTTTAAACAAATAAAGCATAAATATCAGCAGAGAAGAAAACTAGACATCTTGCTGAGAGAGGCAAGAACTTGGAGGCTTACAAACATTTCCACATCAGAAAAACTAACAACACAAAGTTAACAAGAGGGCCATGATGGTCCTGAATTGCTCACCTGACTAACCAAATACAATCCCAACCCAGTTTTCATCAAGATAAACATTCTGACCAACTTTCATAAAGATTCGATGAAATCTGTGACCTCTATTGTCTACACAAGGTTTTTCTAATATTTGACCAATTGACCTAGTTTTTGACCCCAGGTGACCCAAATACAATCCCAACCCAGATTTCACCAAGACAAACATTCTGAACAAATTTCATGAAGATTGGATGAAAACTTTGACCTCTATTGTCTACACAAGGTTTTCTATTATTTGACCTAGTGACCTCGTTTTGACCCAAGATGACCCAAATACAATCCCAAACCAGATTTCATCAAGATAAACATTCTGACAAAATTTCATAAAGATTGGATGAAAACTGCGACCTCTATTTTCTATACAAGGTATTTCTATTATTTCACCTAGTGACCTAGTTTTTGACCTAGTGACCTAGTTTTTGACCCAAGATGACCCAAATACAATCCCAACCCAGATTTCATCAAGATAAACATTGTGACCAAATTTCATAAACATTGGATGAAAACTGTGACCTCTACTGTCTACAAAAAAAAGTGTTGATGATTTTTTAAATTATTTGACCTAGTGAACTAGTTTGTGACCCCAGATGACCCAAATACAATCCCAACCCAGATTTCATCAAGATAAACATTCTGACCAAATTTCATAAAGAATGGATGATAACTGCGACCTCTATTGTCTACATAAGGTTTTTCTATTATTTGACCTATTATGTGACCTAGATTTTGACCTAGTGACCTAGTTTTTGACCCCAGCTGACCCAAATACAATCCCAACCCAGATTTCATCAAGATAAACATTCTGACCAAATTTCATAAAGATTGGATGAAAACTGTGACCTCTACTGTCTACACAAACAAATTGTTGACTGTCGCATGCACGCACACAATGGACGCCGGACATCACACGGTCACATAAGCTCACCATGTCACTTTGTGACAGGTGAGCTAAAAACAAATACCAGCTGATACAGTTAGAACATTTTAGAAAGCTATTCAAACATGTTTTTACCATTATCCTCTAAAAATTAAATAAAAAAGTAACAGTCATAAATTGTCAAGAGAGTAAAATAACATTTATGTAGCAAAATAAAATGTCTAAAGCTTTTATTTCATGATAAAACAAGACTATTGCCAAGCAATATATGTCCCCTATCGGCTCCCCCATTGTCAGAAATATTCATTATTTTTTTTATATATATTTGTTGCCATAGCAACCAGAATTTTTGACATAGGAAGAAAATGAAATGACGTGCATACTGTCCATATTGCCATCAATCCATGTTTCAAGTTTCATGAAAAAATATTAAGAACTTTTAAAGTTATCGCAGGATACAGAAAAGTGTGCAGGATACACCATTTTCAGCAGTATTTCTAGTCTATTTGTTGCCATAGTAACCAGAATTCTTGAAATGAAACTAGAGCTTTGTCACAGACGTGATGAGTACCCCCACATGCCGCATAAACACAGAATATTTTGCATGTTGTCTTCACAAAAAACAGCTGACACCATGCTCAATGTTTAAAATGCACTAAGTGACCCCGTGACCTGGTTTTTGACCCTGCATGGCCCATGTTCGAACTTGACCTACACATCATCTAGATACAACTTCTGTCCAAGTGTGGTGAAGATCAGATGAAAACTACTTGAATTAGAGAGCAGACACCATGCTGAATGTGTAAAACGTACTACGTGACCCAGTGACCTAGTTTTTGACCCGGCATGACCCATATTCGAACTTGACCTAGACTTCATCTAGATACAACTTCTGACCAAGTTTGGTGAAGATCGGATGAAAACTACTTGAAATAGAGAGCGGACACCATGCTCAATGTTTAAAACACACTAAGTGACCCCTTGACCTAGTTTTGGACCTGCCATGACCCATGTTCTAATTTGGCCTAGACATCATCTAGATACAACTTCTGACCAAGTTTGGTAAAGCTCTGATAAAAACTTCTTGAATTAGAGAGCAGACAACATGCTGAATGTTTATAACGCAGTAAGTGACCCCGTGACCTAGTTTTTGACCCGGCAAGGCACATGTTCTTACTTGGACTAGATATCATCTAGATACAACATCTTACCAAGTTTGGTAAAGATCGCATAAAAAACTACTTGAATTAGAGAGCGGACACAGACCGACCGACAGACAGACATAATTTCCATATTGCCATATGTCCATGTGTCAAGTTTCGTGAAAAAATATTAACAACTTTAAAGTTATCACAGGATCCAGAAAAGTGTGACAGACTGACCGACTCACGGACACAGAGAGCGCAAACCATAAGTCCCCTCCAGTGAAACCGGTAGGGGACAATAATAGTTCAAAAGAAGACATTATTTACAACGTCTGGCAAACAAGACACCTGGAATCTTATATGAGCAGCTTAATGACTAGGACATGTTTGACACATGTTTCCAACTTCACATAATTGTGTTTTTAAGCATACCATAATAAAGGTATGGTTTGTGGGGTGGGGCGACCAATAGTTCGGGGCCATCATGACCTGGCATAGAATGAATAGAATGAACAGGGCTACACAGCTGTAATATTTATATTTATATGGGCCGTGCTCTGTTGAAAAGGGCTTTAATGCATGTGAGTAAAGTGGCGTCACAGATAAGCCAGTTTAGTCCCTCCAGCTAATCAGGGACAACACTTTGCGCTTTTATATTAGTTTTCATTTAAAGAAAGTCTCTTTTTAGCAAAAATCAAGTTTAGGCAGAAAGTATCGTCCCTGATTAGCACATGCATAAAACCCCTCTTTTCACAGAGCACAGCCCATATTTATTAAATGAATATAACTCTGTTACCATGTTGTCAGTATTAGAAACAAACACCCATGCATATCACATGCTGTGTGGCCAGTAAAAGAGTTGTATGCAACACAACATCTTGACAAGGAATAATAAGCCAAAGTAATATTCAAATCCTCCCAGGCAATACAAAGTAGAAGAAAATCCATCCACTTTGACGTTGCATTGTTACCTTGACCTTTCACATGGGGAGCATGGGAGTTGCATGCTAACATTGTCTGGTCAATAATCAAAAGTAAAAAAGGTCAAATAAAAGTAAATCAAAAATAATATTGAAATCATCCCAATCATTAACAGCTACAGAGCATGCACAAAATGTGAACAGACATCCCCACCAAACCACCCATGGACAAATGGGTTAACCTCTCAAATTAAGTCCTCCTTCAAGGGCATAAGACGTCATTTTGATGGATCTGCTTCAGAGGCATAAGACGTCAATTTGATAGATCTGCTTCAAGGGCATAAGACGTTACTTTGATAGATCTGCTTCAGGGGCAAAAGACGTCACTTTGATAGATCTGAGCAGTTTTGTGTGCGTGTTTTGCAAAGTCTATGAGTTCCTCCCACACCTGAGGCTGCATAATGTGAGGACCCAGACTGTGTCACAGAACTGCATAATGTGAGGACCCAGACTGTGTCACAGAACTGCATAATGTGAGGACCCAGACTGTGTCACAGAACTCCATCTAATATGAGGACCCAGACTGTGTCATAGAACTCCTTCTTAATTTACTTACTAGAATCACCAAAGTTTGGACGAATTTTTCGAATTCTAGCTCAATTACCAGATATTTCTATAAGTTGTTAGTTGTAGATTTTCGAATTTTGCTGTGGTCTTTTATTGTATGTGTGTATGTGTGTGTGAGCTGGTGCACCATGGGGAAATCCCACCTGTCCAGTATGGTGACCACCAACCAAACCCTCATTGAGAAGCACCTGTACCAACCACTGCTCTAACAGCCCTAGCATATTCAAAATTAATTTACTAAGTAGCTTTACTGCTTATGGGCCCAGGATCAAGATTTAATATGATTATTGTAGTCAAGATAACAGGTTCTTACCGTTGACATATGCGTGAGGCTTCGGTGGCAGTGGCACAGGGTATGGCGTCGGGGCTCCCCCTGCGGGACAGAGGCACACACTGTTACCATGGTTACCTCATGCATGTGCAGGCAGTGTTTGACAAATATGGACAAATGTTTGCTCAATGTTTTTGACATTTTGTACCTAAGCTTGTTGTTTAAGTTTGCTGGCACGGACAAAAGCTCTCTTAGAAAATATGACTAGAACCAATTGTTCCAAATGCTCATTTTTATATATTTGTCAGCAACATTATCCCTTCATTTCACTTTGACCTCCCATGTTGAGCAATCAATCTATTTAATGCAAAAGAGAAAGAGCATTATGTTAGCTATTTTGATAATTTGACAAAAGTAGACAGTTTTTTTTTTAATTTCTTCGCAAAACCCTGATCTGTCTTTTTTACAAACATACTTTGTATTGTTTTAACTATGGGCAGGCTTTTTCCGATGTCAAAAATATTGAGCATATTTTCTTGTCCCATATTTAATATATTTTTAAACAACACAGCATACAGTACAACACATTTACTGTAACAAAAATAAACAAGAGCACCGCATTACCGGTGCCACGCTTGGCTGCTAAAGCTTTTTTTTTTTTAGAGGTCACAGTTACCTTGATCTTTGACCTAATGACCCAACAAGAGATGTGTTCGTCAGAAACACAATGCCCCCTACTGCGTCACTTTGAATTAAAATTTCTATTTATGACATCACTGACAACCAAGGCCTGTGGTTTATCAAAGAGATCATAGCCAGAGTTCATCATGTTTCTATGGACATAAGTCGACAGGTATGTAATGAACACTACTATTAACAACTAAGTACATGAAAGAAATGATAATTAGAGCAAAGTCGGGTAATTTCGACACCTTAAGAGTAAAATTTGATTTAGTCCTGATGTGTCGAAATTACCCTCCAAGTGCCCAAACTTAATGAAAAACACCGTTTTGACTTGTTGATATTTGCTAACGAACGTTATTATCGTTGCCGGCATAGTTCAAAACTTCAAGCGATTTAACTAAATGCGGCGGAGTGTAATTTCGACAGTAAGCGGCTAATTTCGACAGTCAGCGGCTAATTTCGACACTTGTCTTTGTATTAATTTTCAACAACTGTTTTAATCAGTTATTTACATTGTATGTCTCAATTAATAGAATTTCACGATCTCTTTAATGTCTAGTGTTAATTAGGCTCGATTGTTCATTGTCGGCTCGGGTACTGCTAACATTTACCCCGGGTACATTGAAGTATACTTACATGTACCCCGGGTACGGTAAATATACTAAAACGTACCCGGTCGAAATTAGAATGTACCCGAGTTTTATTCCCGCCCTAAATCAGATGTCGTAAAACGCGCTACCGATTACCGTTATTACGAAACAAACTTCTATTATTTGTTTTTATAAACTGCATCAACATGCTTTTTGAGTATGGGTTCCGATAATATAGAGGCAATTTAACAGAAATTTAACGTATTTTAAATGACTCACTTACATGCAATTAGCGAGACGTTTGATAGAGAGATGTTATCTGGTGACGTCACAACACCAACTACGTCACATTTTACAACGAAATCATACGGGATGATGATGATTTAAGACTGGTCTGATAAATACTATGAAAAATGTCGAAATTAGACGACTGTCGGAATTACCCGATATTGCGCTATATCATTAAAAAAAAAAACTTTCACAAATCAATCATTTGAGTTATAAATAATCAAAATAATAAATCTGTTAAGTAACTGTGAAAAGAACTTCAATTTTTGGTAAGGAAATATATAATATGAGATTTATAATTATATAAATTACTTCCCTATAAAATAATTGTCTCTAACAAATCTCTATTTTTAGTAGCAAATAATTAAAAGCGACTACCTTGACTGTAGATTCAGTACTCAAAATGTGCAGCTCCATGAGATACACATGCATGCCAAATATATGAAGTGGCTATGTTCAATATTGAATAAGTATCTCCCTTTAAAGCTTATTACTTCCCTTAAATGTGTATTTTTTACTGTAGGGCCACGACTTCTTTTTTTATTGGTTTACAAAAATTATTTTGAAAATGGTCCATCGGGCGGTCGAAAAAAAACAAAAAAAAAACATCATTGGAAAAAAAAGTTAATACTAATAACATCAGAACAAAGACAACATATCTTTTATAACCTTAACACAGAGACAAAAAATCAAATTATGCAATAAAACACATCTATATCTTCAAATGAAATGAGTCCTAAAAGCACCTTTTGTAACATCAGGCAATTTTAAACACTCCATTACATGACATGCGTTCTTCTCCCATTAAAACGAAAAACTGCGCTTCATTTCCATAATTCGATGCGCACCATTACGCAATGCGATGCCCGTTGCATAAATCTTATATAAGATAAACTACTCATACACAAATTACCTGGTATGTGTTTGCTCTTACTCGACTTATGAGATCGTGCATGAAAAAAAATCGAGGTAGATCGATCCATGCGTCGTCGCGGTAATGTTTGTCAAAGTTGTTGTTGTCATGAAAACTCGTTGATTTACAAAGCAAAACGTCTTATTTGAACTGACGCGAATTAATTTAATCCTATTTGTCAACTTCGCTTTTGCTTTATTTTGATAATTTAATCCAAAGTTTAATGTTAGCAAGTGTTTTTTTTTACTGGAATTGTAAACAAGGAGTCAGTTAAAGTCTTCCGAAAATGTGCAGCCTGTGTGAATTGACAGTTTGACGTCATCAAAGGAAAGCCGCTTTCTGTCAGAAGCAATAAAGCGACAACTTTCGCGCCGAAAAAATTGGCTTCCTTTGTCTAGCAATCAACATGCCGAACCAATCGTGTGTTTGTTTCTCAATTGCAATCCTCCAATTTAATAAAAGCACGTGCATAGCTCCGCCTTCGAATCTTTTGCAGAGAACGGAGGCGGAGTTTAACTGTTAATTGAGCAAGTGTTTTACGCAAGTTGAGTTCCGATTTGCCGAAATTACTCGGCCCTAAGCATTGAAACGACAAATACATTTATCAATGATTTTCCGAGATATACCGATTTGTTCCGATTTCCAAACTTTCTGTACAGTTCCTATAAACTATGGCGGACGTGTTTACAAAATTCCTAAACACATATATCGTAAATAATGGCAGTGTTTTATTGTATTATTTATACTAATTATCAAATACTTTTTTATCTACTATAATATCGGGTTTGTTTAATATAATTAACATGTTAAACAATATAGTTGCGTCACTGACTCGGAAATAAATTTTGATGGGGTCGACATTTTACTGACGCTGATTTTCTTATTGTCTGTAATTTTTACCCGAAATAAATTTTGAGAAGTGCCCATAAAAGGACTGGTACATAATGTGTCACATTGAAAAATATCCCGATCTCTGCAATATATGTGAACCAATCGGTGATTGTACGTACTTGATTTTATTCGCAACCGTACTCAAACCAGATCGATTTTTTCTCGTTTCGCTCGTTTTGCAGTGCGGTCGGGAATAAAATATTTAAAAAAAAGACGATTTTCCGATTTTATTTTTTTTCCCATTTTCCAAAAATTAGGGTCGGCGGTTTTGTTAACCAATAAATATAAAAGTCGTGGCCTAGACCTTGAAGGATGACATTGACGTTGACCTTTCACCACAATGTGTTTGTCAGAAACACAATGCCGCCTACTGCGCTGCTTTGATTTATTTAAAATATATACGTGGTCAGGTCAGATAACTATGTCCATTTAAAGCTTATTACTTCCCTTGACTTTGTTTTTTTGACCCTAGACCTTGAAGGATGATGTTCAGCTTGAAATTTTACCACTCAAAATGTGCAGCTCCATAAGATACACATGCATGCCAAATATCAAGTTGCTATCTTCAATATTTAAAAAGTTATGGCCAATGTTAAGATTTTGGCACGACGCCTATGTCGGACGACGAGCTGGCTATGACAATAGCTCGGGTTTTCTCCGAAAACAGACGAGCTAATAAAATAACTACAATTGAACTACACTTATAAAGGCAAGTATTCATGGTTACTGCATGTGAATGCATTGCAAGTGTGTATGATCAATATGACTAGAAACAGGAAGCTTCAACTACCATATCTAGTTTTTTTCTGCTATTTTAAAAAGGCTGATAAAAAAAATCCCAATTTGGTGCATTTTGTAGATTAAAAAATTCCCAATTTTGCAATTTAACCAATTAAAAAAATCCCAAATTAACTCATTTTCCCAAAATAGCTAGAAAACCCCCTGAATTCACCAGAATAAACTATTTCCCACTTGGATACATATTTTGAAAATACAACTAAATAAAAGATCCATTCTAAACAGATTCAAGTTTAAAAGGCTTCATTTCCAAGTCTAACATACGGATGAGCAGCAAACAGAGTTACTTCGGAAAAGCCAGCAAGTTATTTGCAAGTGGTTCTTGTTTTATAATTATTTCATAAAGCAATTTTACTTTGCTCCTGATAAGGTAAGAGTTAAGATTATTCATGCGAGTATTTTGAAATAATTTCATTTGATATATTGAAAATACACACCTACTACCAGGTTTTCTATTCTTATAGCATAACATTACAGTACATAGGTATACTTGTAATCTTCAAACAAATGGCTGACATACACGTTAATTACTATATTTAGTATGCTTAGTAACTAACAAGACAATCCATCTAAAAAATAGCTTTTCTGCTGTAATATGATCGCCAAGAAGAACACGTGAGAATGTTAAAATCACATCAAAATACAAATGTTCATGTATGTTCCCTTTAAGGCCACAATTATTCGATGAAATTTGGAGCCAAAACATTGGAGGGAAAGAGCACAATGAAAATAATAAATGTATTTCCCCAATTCTGATAAAATCAGAGGCTAGCAGAAAGCGTCGAACACAATTTCTTTATTGTTAAAAATTTCTACTTACATATTAAGCTTATTAAAAGCCGCTAAAAACTTTTCCCAAATATTCTGGGCTAAGGTGACCCCTGATACATTTTGTGACACACTTTACAGATTAATTGCAAATTACATGTATTGGACTTTTAACAAGACTTAAATATAGATATATTTAAACTAATTTTAACATAAGCGGAAAGTACAATCATAATTCATTACAATTGCATAAAAAATAGTGTCTATAATGTAATATGTCAAACTATGAAACTCCAGAAACTATATCAGGAGAGAAACTCTTGGTTAATCTTTCAAATTTATAACAAACACCAAGTATTAATATACAATAATTAAAACTGTGATCATCAGCTTGGAACTGTCGATGCAAACCTTGGGGTTTATACCAGTTTGAATGCTAGCCAAACCTCACACTAACTCCAGAATAGATCACTTACCAAACACCAAACATTTGTTTAATAGTTATATGGATGTATTTGAGAGCACTGGTGCCCAGCTGTATATGAGGACACTGTAGTCTATATCTGGCTTCTCTGTCAGATATTGCATCTTACCTGTACTTGGAGATCACTAATGCCCTTGTCTTGTATATATTTCAACTTTGAAAAAGAACTAGACTTGTATGGATGTTTCTTTGTTGAAAAAATTATATTATACAGATCATAGAAAACTTATATTGACAAAAATGGTGGCCAACTAAGTTGTTGTTAAGTACAGTTGCTTTAGCCAATGGACAGATGATCACCTGCTTCAATTGTTATTTTTTGTGAAGTCTGACAAGTGAAGAGTGTTTTGGTTATGTGTAAATCATGTAACTGTATAAAACATGGGGGAAACAACATTTGCACTGTTAGAATGGCATTAGGTTTTACTGGGTCAAACACGTGTGCAAATTGGATTGAACTGTCTGGGACTGTTTTGTTAGGTATATAAAAAGACTATTTGTGACTCTTTTGGAAGGTACACACCTGCATCTTTGAATCTGTCGCGTACATGTACAAACCTGCAACTTTAACAATTATCTTGAAAGGGTACATACCTGGAACTTGTGAGACTTTTTGTACTGGTAGATACCTGGAACTTTGGAGACTGTCTTGTACGGATACATACCTGCACCTTTGGAGACTGTCTTGTATGGGTACATCAATGTTGTGTTCACCTCCTGAAAACTGTCTGCCAGGGAATTCTTCTGGTAGAACTCAATGAGCTCCTGAAAATGCAAGAGAAACGATTGTCATGTTTGGAATTTTTTTTAAGTGATTTTTTTTAAACTTAGACATTTCAATTTCTGTTCTTAATATACTAATTATTGTGCAGATAATCTTCTATAAGAGTAATTTTAAAATCAGTTGAGAATCTAAATCATTACATAGGTAAAACTGTCTCAAAGGGTTTTTAATTAAAAAATGGGCCTGAAAGTAACTTGGAACAATGTGGTGTTGGAGACAAATATTATAAATGATGACCTTAAGTAGCACAAAGTGATTTACAATGCCAAGTTGAGAGCAATTGAGCCTCTTTCTGAGAAAAAAATGTCATAATGCATGCGCGTTAACTCTTTCAGTGCGGGAACCGAATTTTGAAGGCCTGTGCAAACAGTTTGGATCCAGATGAGAAGCCACAGAACGTGGCATCTCATCAGGATCCAAACTGTTTGCTATTCTGATAGTATTCTTTGAAAAAATCGAAGAAAATGCTAATTTTAGAAATTTAGCAGACAACATTTTAGCAGACGACAAATTTCCCAGCATGCAAAGGGTTAAATTTTGTCTCTGATTAACCTGTGCAATCAGGAACAATTGTAAAGCAATTCTTTATAAACGAAAAACCAGTTAAAGCAGAGACTCAATTAATTTATGTGGTCTCACTTACAGGAAGAGAATGGAAGAATCTGGCATCAGACATGTAGTAGCCGTTGCTACGTTCATACTCTATTTTGATATGTCGCACGTCACCCTTGTACCTGAAATATGGCACAGTTTAACAAACTTTCAGTCACCATTGTATCTGAACTATGGCACAGTTTAAGAAACCTTCACTCACCCTTGTATCTGAAATATGGCACAGTTTAACAAACCTTCACTCACCCTTGTATTTGAAATATGGCACAGTTTAACAAACCTTCACTCACCCTTGTATTTGAAATATGGCACAGTTTAACAAACTTTCATTCACCCTTGTATCTGAAATATGGCACAGTTTAACAAACCTTCACTCACCCTTGTATTTGAAATAAGGCACAGTTTAACAAACCTTCACTCACCCTTGTATCTGAAATATGGCACAGTTTAACAAACCTTCACTCACCCTTGTATCTGAAATATGGCACAGTTTAACAAACCTTCACTCACCCTTGTATTTGAAATATGGCACAGTTTAACAAACCTTCACTTACCCTTGTATTTGAAATATGGCACAGTTTAACAAACTTTAACTCACCCTTGTATTTGAAATATGGCACAGTTTAACAAACTTTCATTCACCCTTGTATCTGAAATATGGCACAGTTTAACAAACTTTAACTCACCCTTGTATTTGAAATATGGCACAGTTAAACAAACTTTAACTCACCCTTGTATTTGAAATATGGCACAGTTAAACAAACTTTCACTCACCCTTGTATTTGAAATATGGCACAGTTAAACAAACTTTAACTCACCCTTGTATTTGAAATATGGCACAGTTAAACAAACTTTCACCCACCCTTGTATTTGAAATAAGGCATAGTTAAACCAACTTCATTTGAAATAACTTTATTTTATATATTCTTATTAAGCCATAAAAAATGGGACTTTTGTCATGAAGAGATTTTTGCTGCACAATCATATCCAATTTTCTATGACCTGGAAAAGGCACTGTTTCAAACTAGAATTGTAACAACAGTGATAAGTTAACACATCAAATTACCGTATCAAAAAACAATGGCATCTGTTTTAAAGAAAGAGTTCTAAGAGAGAATGCATTATGTACAACCTTAGATGTGTAAATATATGAAGCATTTAATGCTATGTTGTCATTATTATAGAAAGCTTAAAATAGTCTGTAATAAATCAACTCTTGGTGGTTTGTAACCAAAGTAAACCAAATAGAATTAAAGATTGTTAATAACCTTAATATTGACCTTGAAATGTATACATGTCCATTTGTGACATCATTGTTTCCGATCATTTTTATACAGTCAGGTGTCTAGTGTATAAATGTTCTGCATAGACCTGTCATAATTATGCTTACCGCTTTGCACCTGGGGATTAAACATGATCCACAATATGAGTGGAGAAACCATTCATGTTTTCTATATCTATGTATACAAAGTCATGAATTAAACAACAGCATTTTAAAACAAGAGCACCGCATAACGGATGCCAACGCTCGGCTACTGGTGCAGTTTTCAATAAATGAAAGCTTGACAGAATGTTTTTTCTTTTTAGAGGTCACAGTGACCTTGACCTTTGACCTAGTAACCCAAAAAATGGGTGTGGCGTGTAGAACTCATCAAGGTGCATTAACATATCAAGTTTTAAAGTTGTAGGTGGAAGCACTTTGATTTTAGAGCAAAATGTCAAGGTTTTAGCACGACGCCGGCGGACGACACCACACAACAGGACGAGCTGGCTATGACAATACCTCGGGTTTTCTCCGCTGAGCTAAATATTGGTAGATGTAAAAATTATTTAATACCATTCGCAACATTTACTTTTTCCAAATAAGAAATATTTCATGATGCAAAATTCCACGCATAATGAATATGATGGGAAACAGACTTATTTGCAGAATTGTGAACAAATAAATCAGTGTTTTTTTTCACCATATTAGGTATGGGGCTAAAGACAATGACTCTGTTTTTAACTAAATTTGGGTGATGGATGTATTTTATTTATTGCTATTAAATACTTTACAGTTGTCAATGAGTGTTTTCAATATAATATTTATCTACTAAGCCCATTAAAATGCATAGGAAAATACATATGAAAACTAAGTGTTGCATTACAAACAAAATCTGAAACATTCGAATGGGAACTAAGGAAGTAATTTAGGAAAAAAACTTAATATTGGGAAGGGGGCCAAAGTACAGCCCCAAATTTCACCAAAAATACCACTTAAACAGTAGCACTCACTTAATGGTTAGGGCTGGATTTCCAGTGCGGGCACTGTTTGCACTTTCCCGGACCAGGTAGGTGCTGTCCGGGACTGTCTGCATCAACTGTGTGGCCTTCCCGCGCTCCATAAGACCCACAAACCTGCAACCGGACAGCAATTATCCGCTTCCAGATGGGAAACTATGATAATACAAGCTTAGTTTTGGGAAAACAGGACTTAACGCATGTGTGTAGTCGTCCCAGTCTGCACAGGCCAATAAGGGATGACATCTTCCGTCTTACCCAGATCTTTGTTAAGAAGAGACTTTTTTCAAACAAAACATTCCATAAAAGTGGAGTGACGTCCCTGATAAGTGTGAAAGTTTCACACATGCATGAAGCCCAGTTATCCCAGAAGCAGCTCACGGCCTTCCAGCAGTCCATTAGGCCCACAAACCTTTAACCCGACAGGAGTTATCCACTACCAGATGGAACATTTTAATACAGTTGACAAAGCAGATGGCAAAAATAGACTTAAAGATTGAACTTTTTAATAAAATTGACAAACTGCATTAAAAATTTAGACTACAAGATAAGACTTTTAGATGAAATAGACAACCAACTGGGAATTCAAATATTCAACCACATAGGATTTATATGACAATGCTATATCTTTTATGAAAGAGGTGATTTTCAACAAGAGGGCCAGAGACGTTAAGGCGCTCACCTGAGACCCTAAAGAACTTTACTGTTCAGAGCAGGTAGTGTTCATAAGGGTTCACAATACAACTTCCACACCTGGCAGCCATGTTTTTTGATAAACCACAATCATTGTTGAAATAAGTCTAGATATAATTACAACAAAATTATTTGAATATTCTTAGCAAGTTGCATGATGAGTTGGTTAAAAATTTGATATATAGAGTTTAGATGGTATTACTATAGCTAGATAAGAAAAATGCAACGCCACATGGCAGCAATGTTTTTAAATGGAGTGGAATGATATTTCCATCTGAACAAGTTTCATGAACATTTGGGTATAAATATAGCATCTTGAGTGTCCACAAGCTTCATCTTTCGTTAAACCTTAGTGACGTGGTTTATGATCGCATTAAGTCCAGTGGAGATATTACTGAGAAACAGCCAATTTCTTGAAGAATGGGCTATACATGCGGCCTCATGAGTGTTCCAAGTATTTCTTTCATTAGGGCCCTGGTCAACTAGATTCAAACTCAATCGAGATAGCATTAGGACAAATGTGTTGACTTAAGTTTCATAAAGGTTTTGCAACACAAGGGTTTGAAAGCTTTTTCTTTCATTTAATCTCAAGAACCAGTTTTTTATGACTTGTGAGTTTTACAAACTTTTTCTGTAATTTGACCAAGTGACATATTATTTGACCCGATGCAACCAAGTTTCTTACTTCATTTCAAAAAATGTTCTGAGTAAGTTTCATGGAGATTAGGATAAACATGTAAGTTCTATAGTGTTCACAAGTTTTACTAAAACCATATAAGGAAAACTCCCCTGCCCCCTCAGTTTCCAGGTTTTTCAACAGACTGGAACCATTTTCAGTCTTGGCCCATGTATCATTTAAGCAAATGTTCTGAACAAGTTTCATGGCTATTGGAAGAAAACTGTACCATAAACAATGTTCACAAGGTTGCACTATAGCCATTCAAGGAAAACTGGTCTGCAACCTTGAGGCTAAGGTTTTGAACTGACAAGAACAATTTTTGCTTTCTGACATGATATTATAAGAAGAAATGATCTAAGCAAAATCCAGGCTGATTGGGATTATTTTTTATATACATGTAGATAGTTCCCAAGCCATTTCTTTTTTATTAGTTTTGCTAAAACATGACAAATTTTTAAACTTGGGCAATATATTTTTGACACAAATGTCCTGACTAAGTTTCATGAAGACTGGGCAATCAATAAGGCTTCTGGAGTGTTCACAAGATACATATTAACAATCAACATCTTACAATAAAATGCAGACAAAAAGTGAACACAGAAGCTCATTGAGAGTTCTTTGTGCTCAGGTGAACTTATAAAATTCAAAATGGGACATTATATTTCAGGAAACTGTACCTATCTTACACATTACAGAAGCGTACAGATACTGAAATATGAGCAAATAAATCTTGATTGCTGTTACTTTATATCACAGGGAAATACATATGGTAATAATTACAATGAGTCTATAACAAATGCATAATCATTAAGAGAATGAATTGGGCTGAAAGGTTATTTAATATTTTGAATTATTTTTTCTCAGAACACAAGCAGCCT
This sequence comes from Dreissena polymorpha, assembly GCF_020536995.1. Classification (NCBI taxonomy): domain Eukaryota; kingdom Metazoa; phylum Mollusca; class Bivalvia; order Myida; family Dreissenidae; genus Dreissena; species Dreissena polymorpha. Next base: position 154,345,349 of record NC_068355.1, read on the forward strand.
ATTGAAAGGCAACAAACTGAACAACAACAACACCATCAAGATTGCCTTCACAATGCCAACTAATCTACTGCATGCATGCAACTAAAAACCATTCCAAGATTTCACACTCTACATCATTTATAATACAACCAGATGATTCATGTCTTGCAGAAATAGTTCTTATGTTTCCATATGCAAGCTTAGCTCCACACCAGCCTGCTAGTTAGGACAGTGTGATCAGGAGATGCCATGCCTGCTAGTTAGGACAGTGTGATCAGGAGATGCCATGTCTGCTAGTTAGGACAGTGTGATCAAGAGATGCCATGTCTGCTAGTTAGGACAGTGTGATCAGGAGATGCCATGTCTGCTAGTTAGGACAGTGTGATCAGGAGATGCCATGTCTGCTAGTTAGGACAGTGTGATCAGGATATACTATGTCTGCTAGTTAGGACAGTGTGATCAGGAGATGCCATGTCTGCTAGTTAGGACAGTGTGATCAGGAGATGTCATGCCAGCTAGTTAGGACAGTGTGATCAGGAGATGCCATGTCTGCTAGTTAGGACAGTGTGATCAGGAGATACCATGTCTGCTTGTTAGGACAGTGTGATCAGGAGATACCATGTCTGCTAGTTAGGACAGTGTGATCAGGTGATACCATGTCTGCTAGTTAGGAGAGTGTGATCAGGAGATGCCATGTCTGCTAGTTAGGACAGTGTGATCAGGAGATGCCATGCCTGCTAGTTAGGACAGTGTGATCAGGAAATACCATGTCTGCTAGTTAGGACAGTGTGATCAGGAGATGCCATGTCTGCTAGTTAGGACAGTGTGATCAGGAGATGTCATGCCTGCTAGTTAGGACAGTGTGATCAGGAGATGCCATGCCTGCTAGTTAGGACAGTGTGATCAGGAGATGCCATGCCTGCTAGCTAGGACAGTGTGATCAGGAGATGCCATGTCTGCTAATGAGACCACGAAACCTTGCATTACTTTATACACACAGGCTATCTCCTGACCGGACTGTGTAAATGTGCAGTCTAGTCTTAAGTTACACAGGCCGCACATGGCATAAGACCTATTTTCGCATAATGTGACTCAAAGGTTAGTGAATTAATTTGTGTAAATTCACAAGGTGATTTCACACATAGAAACACAACCATGCACAAACATAGTTCTAGACAAATGATCAAACTATAGCATATGTTTATTTTACTTTTATAAAGATGATATGCCAATTACAGGGACATGTCAATAGAATGTGAGTGTCTTAGCCATTTATTGATAACATTAGTAAACAGGATGGTCAAGAGAATAATAATACAACGTATAAATACAAATAGGATACAATTAAGTAGCATACTATGTAAACGTTTTAAGATGCAGGACAGCACAATTTTATGTATTAATTGAAATAGTGTATGTCGAAAAGTGGGTCACAAATGCCACATTAAGGTCAATATATATACACATGGATACATAACTGATTAATGATTTATAAAGTAACAAGCTAAATATCCAAAATAAAAGTTAAAATAAAGGCCAAATATCTATAAGCATGGTCTACAATTATATACAAAACGCAATGAACTCAGCCAACTAATTGAATCTAAGGACCTATGATTGATTGGCATGAAAATTAAGTGATTTTTCTTATTAAAAAGGTTCCTGCGAAAATGAGCCTTTTCAATATTCCATACATGGTTTATTAACTTCAATTTTGATATGCACCAATTCAAACCTAGATTTAATAAATGACTCAAACTTTTTTTTTTAATTTTGAAACCATCTTCACAGCTTTAATTGCTTAAAGGCCAAGAAAAGAAGCATTATAAGGAAAACATACAATACAACAATATTAAGTGAATAGCAAGATATTTCCCTGAGTCAGCTGCTTAGTTTGAGTTTAAACATATTTTTTATATTTTAATTGCATTTTTGAAACCTTTATGCTTCTTGGATTAATCACAAGTCTGTGTCCTGGGCAAAACCAGTACTTGTTAGTGTATTTTAGCCATTTATTTAAATGAAATAAGATTATTTTTTTATTTTATATGTTTTATACGAACTTGTTAACTATATTATAAAACCACCAACACTATATTGTTACCCAAAGAACCACAGATACAGTACAGAAAATATGTCAATGCACTTCTAACACCCGATGCATTAATACTGTTTAACCCTAACTATATCATCAGGATGACTGCATGTGACGTAAACCAGTACAGAACATTCAATAAAATGTATTAAAAGTAACAACACTTTATTTCAATTAATTCTAAAGAAAGCAGTACAATAGTATATCTATATATGAAAAGAACTGTAAAAGATGGAAGCAACATGTCAAAATAATGGCATTATATTATTATTATTATTATTATATTGATATAATTATTATATAATTATATAGTTATAATGAATTTATTTTTGTGGTAATCCCTTTTCAAATTTACGTAGTAGTCTGATAATAAGAACATCAAGATTAATAATAAAAACATTGATCTGAGGAAACTCTTTTATTCAGTGAGTGCTCTGTTAACATGAAAATAAATACATATGAAATAAAGAATACCCATCACAATTGTAACTAGAAATGGCGCGGCAGAGGCCGACACGTATCCCCACGCCGCATGTTTGACCCAGGGGCGCCCCAGGGTTGGTAAAGGGGCCAGGCATAGTTGAGATTGACCGTATTGTCATAAGAGAAGTTCTGTATCAATTAGAAGTGAATCGGTGTAGAAATGAAGAAATTAGAGTAAAAGACAATTTTGGGTGGGTGTGGCCTATTATGGGCTGGGCGCCCAAGGGTTGGTAATGGGGCCATACATAGTTGAGATTGACCGTATTGTCATTAAAGAGGTTCAGTATCAATTTGAAGTGAATTGGTGTAGAAATGAAGAAATTATAGTAAAAGGCAATTTTGGGTGGGCGTGGCCTATGTTGGTGGGGCGCCCCTTGGGTTGGTTATGGGGCCATGCATAGTTGAGATTAACTGTATTGTCATAAGAGAGGTTCAGTATCAATTTGAAGTGAATCGGTGTAGAAATGAAGACATTGTAGTAAAAGGCAATTTTGGGTGGGCGTGGCCTATGTGGGTGTGACCTATGTGGGCATGGCGCCCCAGGGTTGGTAATGGGGCCATGCATAGCTGAGATTGACCGTATTGTCATAAGAGAGGTTCAGTATCAATTTGAAGTGAATCAGTGTAGAAATGAAGAAATTATTGTAAAAGGCAATTTTGGGTGGGCGTGGCCTATGTGGGCGTGGCCTATGTGGGCGGGGTGCCCTAGGGTTGGTTATGGGGCCATGCATAGCTGAGATTGACCGTATTGTCATAAGAGAGGTTAAGTATCAATTTGAAGTGAATCCGTGTAGAAATGAAGAAATTTTAGTAAAAGGCAATTTTGGGTGGGCGTGGCTGGGGCGCCCCAGGGTTGGTAATGGAGCCATGCATAGTTGAGATTGACCGTATTGTCATAAGAGAGGCTCAGTATCAATTTGAAGTAAATCGGTGCAGAAATGAAGACGTTCATGTAAAATAACATAAAAAAATCAGTGAAAATCTCTGACCCAGCCCCAACCCCCATAACTTTTGACCCAGGGGTCAGATCAAAATTCTGTCACTGTCACCGTCACACATATGCTCATAGCTACCATGCATGTAAGTTTCAAGGTTCTAGTGCTAATAGTGTAGGAGAAGCAGGTGGCCAGGACGGACAGACAGACGCACATCACCACAATATCCCCACTTTTTCTTCGAAAAACGTGGGGATAACTAATCTGATAATATGTTATTTTTCCATTTATATATTTCAATTGTGCTTCATTAATTACATCCATAATTCTGGAAAACACATATCTATTGGACAATTTCAGAAATAGATATTTAATTTTTGTCACACTTGCAATATAATCATAACATAGACCACTACATTACTGGATCATAACTTTGATCTCCTTTAACAAATAATTAATGGCCCCTTGAACATAACTTAGATTCCTATCTCCCTTAACCATAACTTATACCTTTATCTCCCATGAACATAGCTTAGACCCCTATATCCCTTGACCATAAACAATTGGCCTCTTGACCATAACTTAGTACTCTATATCCCTTTACCATAAACAATTGCCCCTTGACCATAACTAAGTGCCTGTATCCCTTGACCATAACTTAGACCCCTTTATCCCTTGACCACAACTTTGAGTCATGTATCATTTGACCACAACTTTGAGTCATGTATCATTTGACCACAACTTTGAGTCATGTATCATTTGACCATAACTTAGACCCTGTATTCCTCCACCAATACTTAGATCCCTATATCCCTTGACCATAACTTAAATCTGTTGACCATAAAATAGACTCCTATATAAATTGACAAAAAATTAGACCCTTTATTCCTTGAAAATAACTTTGACAAACATGTTCCTTCAACATAACTTAAAACTCCTATAACCTTTGACCATAACTTAGAACCTTTATTCAGTGACTATAATTTAGATCCATTGACTATAACATAGACCCCTATATCAATTGACCATAACTTACGACTATGAACCTTTTTTATGACTTAGACCCCTATTTCGATGGACCATAACTCAGACTCTTATGTCAATTGACCATAACTAAAAGACTTTGTCCAATGACCCTATCTAAACATGCCTATGTCCTTGACATAAAACTACGAAACTTCTCTGTACTTCGATCATAACTTGAAATCCTATGTACAATGACCATTACGTAAATCACTACATTCCTTTACAATATTGAATAACATGCTTTGTCTCTTGTCTAAATAGTTGAATACCAGTAATCAGAGATACAAATAATATATCAATACTTGTAAGGAGTACTAACCATAGATTACATTAGGTTGGTTATTACGAATTAGCAAATACACACCTTGATACTGTAGTTTTAGAGAACCATGGTAGGGTTATTTTATATAAGGAACTTACACAAACACCACTAGTGTGCACTAATGAATGTAAAATTGAGCTGCATTTGGTGGGAAAACTGGGCTTAATGCAAGTGCATAAAGTGTTGTCCCAGATTGGCTTGTGGGAACTGCACAAACACTAGGCTTAATGAATGTGCATAAAATGTTGCAGTTGTAGTAGTTGGCTGTTTACATAAAGTGTAAAGTGTTATCCAATATTAGCCAGTGCAGTCCACCACTTTCTGCCTTATCTAGATACTCATTTATAAGTGATATGCCTGTGTGGACTGCACAGACTAATCTGGGATGACACTTTTAAATTATTCAGGTGCTTTGCGCCCAGTTTTCCAAAAATGCAGTTCAATAAAACTCCTTGCAAGAGCCATCTACCATTCCATGACAGCACCATGGCAGGGTAATTTAGAAAGGAACTTACACATACACCACTAGTGTACACTAATGAAGGTAAACTTCAACTCCTTGCCAGAAGAACCACCTACCAATCGTACTGATTTAGGTCACTGGATGGGACATTTACGTAACCCTTAAAGACGGTCCCCGGGTTGCAGGGGGATGGGGACTGAGACTTAGATGTGGGCTCCCACGGAATGTAAGACTCGCGCTGACTCGATGTAAGTTTCTGAAAGAAACAACTTGTTTGAAGCAGGTCCCTCCCACAAATACATGAAACAGGGGCATTTTTCTCACAGGTGTGAAGTTGTTTCACCAGGGATACTCATGCCACTGCCTTTTCATAATTTCATCACCAACATTACGGTCCCAGCACGAAAAGGGCGCTATGTAAGGATTAAAATGAGACGTGATCTGGAAAAACTGGGCTTAATGCATGTTTGTAAAGGGTCATCCCAGATTAGCCTGTACAGCTTGCAAAGGCTTATCAGGGACAACCCCTTCTGCATTGATTGGATTTTTGTCACAAAAAACTTCTTTTAAACAAAGAGTTCCATAAAAGCCTATGTGTTAAGCCCTGTTTTTGTAGATCTGCTCATATAATAAATATGTTAACAAATTATTGAAATTTGAATCTGACTTAAAAGCAAAGAGCAGCAAGCCAATATGAAAACCAGTTAGTGAGCAAGAAGATCTGTATGAATATCCCTGGTGAAAACAACTGGTACCTCAAGAGACTGGGGTTCTATAAAAAGATGGGGGAGGGAGGCAGGGCCTGTCAGTCTAAGGAGGCCGGGCCTATCAGGCACCTACCAGTCGTATCGACTGAGATCATTGGGCGATACGGTCCTCTCTTGGATGGGACTAGCTGCAAGCGGTGGTGGGGTGCGCGGGCTGGAACTGATTGGTGATCGCTGATTGTTAAGCTTCCAGTCAAGATAGGATGGTTGGCGTTTCGGAGGCTAGTGGGAGAAAAATGAGTCAGTTAGAAGTGAGCGTTAGATGCAGCCTTTGAGTTCCTTTGCTTGCATATGATGATTCCAGACAGTAGATCTATCCCATATAAATTGCTGGGGCCAATGTTAAATTGGCGTTTTCGAGGCTAGCTGGAGAAAAAATGATTAGTAAGTGGTGATCGTTTAAGCAGCCTGCTTGTTTGTCTGTTAGAAATCCTTTCTGGTTTAGATGATTGCAGACGGTTGATTTATGCTGAATCAGTTCCCCAGTTGATTGTTACAATACCCTAAGGTACTCTGAGACTAGCAGGAGAAAAACAGTGGATTAGTCATTGTGGACGATCCGTCTTGCTGGCTAGTTTCCTGTTCCTCATCTCGTATGCTTATGAAGGTTAAATTATTTATCTGTTACTAGGTCATCAATTAAAGTTTCTTGCTTGTTCATCTGTAAGAGCCAAAGGGGAAGGCCTGATAAAACTCCTTTTGAATTTGTGACACATGAGCTTTCACTCAACCACTGTTAACATAGCTAGGCTTCAGTAACTTTAAGTTATCCTGATGTTTTGATCTATTTCAATCTGTAATACTGTTTTTAGGAAAGAGGAGCCACAATACATCATGAACCAACAATTCACTGACTCATTTCTGTGAATGTGCACTGTTAGATTCAAATATAATAATAAAACATAATATTTGCTAAATGTATTGAATAAAGTTTGTCATAAATATTATTTGGCTAATATAGGAAAAACAAAATAAATTGCCAAAAAATAATATCTGAAAAGTGTATCCCTTATAGGAATGACATGCATTTTCAATACACAAAGAACATGCAGGGTTGTGGGAATCAAGATGCAGCATAAATATCTGGGCATTCCTAAACATTAAACGAAACTGAAACACCAACCATTTAACACATAACGCATATGTTTAGTTCAATGTTATCTTTCAGCTAACAACCTGTATTGAATGAATACAGAAACTTAATTGCTACATTTTTTAGTATAAAAGATAAAAAAATGTATCCCTATATTAAACAAAAATCTGATTACGTCAAAGCAGTATGAAAATGCTGGAATGTTAAATTGAACAATACATTAAGCAATAAAAACTGCCCTTGCATATGTTTTTGATAATGGCAGCAAGAACTAGTACACTGAGAGGCAACATTGAACTAACAAGAATGTCTGTACAACAGATCATGCTGTGACAGCAACATAGGACCAGGTAACAGATCAAAGTCCCCTTTCACATGGGTACTCCACAGATATCATACACTCTGACTCAACATATACCATACAATTGACCTACCAGGGGTAACCAGTCATCATACACTCTGACTCAACATATACCATACACTCTGACCTACCAGGCTTAACCAGTCATCATACACTCTGACTCAACATATACCATACACTCTGACCTACCAGGGGTAACCAGTCATCATACACTCTGACTCAACATATACCATACACTCTGACCTACCAGGGGTAACCAGTCATCATACACTCTGACTCAACATATACCATACACTCTGACCTAGCAGGGGTAACCAGTCATCATACACTCTGACTCTACATATACCATACACTTTGACCTACCAGGGGTAACCAGTCATCATACACTCTGACTCAACATAAACCATAAACTCTGACCTACCAGGGGTAACCAGTCATCATACACTCTGACTCTACATATACCATACACTTTGACCTATTAGGGGTAACCAGTCATCATACACTCTGACTCTACATATACCATACACTCTGACCTACCAGGGGTAACCAGTCATCATACACTCTGACCTACACTTCGTCTAGCACGATTTCAGCCATCCACCACTCATCACCGTGATTCAGCCCAGAGTGGACAATTACTATCTCACCGCGATACACCGTTGAACACGATATTTTCACTGGGTGAATTGCAGTGTCAGTCTCGGCGTTATCAGGAAATTGATCTCACAGTGGACCACCGCAATCGCGGTGTACCACCATGGTCTAGGTGGTTCGCGGTGAAATACATGTGCAACAACAACATTATACAAATGTACAGTCTGGAATATCGAAATGTACATGTTCATTCACATTGCAGAAAAATGTTTAAACTTTGCATGTACAGGTATTACATGCATTTCATAATAAAATCACCGAATGTTCAACACTTTTCTCTCGTGTTTGCCCTCTTTACAGAATAATTAATGTCTTACATCAAGAGTGAGTATAATAGTTTGCGTTTCATGCTTTAGGTTTTGTTTCAATTGTTTCTGCATGAAGTTTCCCCTGTTGTTCTTAATTAAAGATTTGTTTTTTGTTAACCTTTCAAAAACCCTTGCTCGTTTGTGTACATATATAGCTCGCCAATAATTACATACAAACATGTTACATGTACATGTAATTTGATATCAGACTATTTTTGTGATTTCCTGTTTCTGTTGTTACATGTATTGGATCGAATAAATGTACATGTACAAATTCGAGACATCCGCAGTAAGTATTAAATTCAGCGATATTTTAATATCATAGTCATGCGAAAAGATCAGTTGTCATGTTGGTGAGTGCCTATTTGTCTACCTGTTCTTTGTTCAATACCAAGTTCAATTTGAAACATACACTGTATGTAAAATAACGTAAAAAAAGAAATCGTAATATTATGGTTAATATTGATTTACTTATTGTGTTACAATAATGTTGTGCAGTGAGCAAATACAATGTATATCAAATTTATAAAGTATCGATAAGAAGTGTTGTTAAGAAATCGTGGTGAATTTAATGAGTCATAATTTCACATTTAGCTTTTTTAAAACTGTTTTACTCTTTTATTTCAGATACGACCAAGAATATGGTTTTTGGAAAATAATGAACATAGTAACAACGCTAATAAGTTTTTTATTATCAATATTATAAACATGCATGTATATGTATGTATATTTATTGTACATGTGCCGTATTACAATACGAATAAAATGCTTTTTTTCTTAAAAAATAATGATGGAGAATGTGATGTCTACATCCATTTACTATATCGAATAAAATGGAGAATTTAATGTCTAAATGAATTTACTTTATCAAATAAAATGGAGAATTTGTTGTTTACATCCATTTACACATAATAGAACAGATGGTATTTAAACGCATTCTTCTCACTTCTGTCAGAAATTTTAACAAAAACAAACAATTCTTTAAATAAACAACAAGTAATTCTTCACGCAGAAACTGTAGAAACAAAACATAAAGTGCATCACGCTGGATGTACGACATGTCAAACGATTCTGGAACGAGGGTAAACAATAGAAAATAATGACGATTATTAACAATCAAGTTACAATGTATACAAATGTACATACAAATGTAACAAAACATTCTAGAACTTTGCAAAAATTATACGGTCTGCAATATCGAAATATACATGTTCATTCACGTTAACCTGTATTTCACCGCGAACCACCGAGGCCGCGGTGGTCCACCGCGATCGTGGTGGTCCACCGTGAGATCGATTTCCCGCTAAGGCCTGCATTGTTCAGCCACTGTCGACGCGATCTATCATGATGGAAATACCTTCAGATCGCGGTGATTTTCCACGCTCACGAAAACTTGTCCACGGTGGGAGTGTGGTGGATGGCAGAAATCGCGCTAGACGTAGTGTATAAGGGGTAACCAGTTATCATATTTTAAACACTCTGACCTATCAGGGGTGAACACTGAATAGTCAACATATATCATACACTCTGACCTATCAGTGGTTACCAGTCAACATATATCATACACTCTGAACTACCAGAGGTAACCATTCAACCTATATAATACACTCTGACCTATCAGGGGTAACCATGCAGTTAACATATATCATACACTCTGACCTATCAGGGGTGAATAGTCAACATACATCATACACTTTGACCCATCAGGGGTAACCAATCAACATATTTCATACACTCTTGACCTACCAGGAGTAACCAATTAACATATATCATACACTCTGACCTACCAGGGGTATACAGTCAACAGATTTCATACACTATGACCAATCAGGGGTAACCAGTCAACATATTTCATACACTCTGACCTACCATGAGTATACAGTCAACAGATACCATACATGCTGACCTACCAGGGGTACCCAGTCAACATATATCATACACTCTGACCTACCAGGGGTACCCAGTGAGGTCAACATTGGACTGAGGACTTGGTTTGCCACCTATTTTCACGCGACCAGGGGCAGCTATCTGAGCCTCCTCGTAGGGTGGTCTGGCTGGCCTCTTCTGTCCAAGTTATCAAATATAGTATGAACGGTGTCTTGTAAAAATGGGTCTTATTCCATATGTGACAAACCAATCTCTAGGCCAGCCCAGGCAGTCTGGTCAGGAGCTACCCCGTCGGCTTATGAAACCACAAATCCTTGCGTGGCATCATAATGGACAGCGCAGCTCCTGACAAGGCTGCATGCAAAGATCAGGAGCTATGCTGGCAAAATATGGCTTAAGATCCGTTTTAACATGACACTGCAGGTCGTATGTAATATTTTAGTTTTTAAAACGGGCAAAATATGAAGCCTGAACTACAAAAGCTGGCATTGACACACACATTATATGTAATACATAGAAACTGATGAACATGGTTTAAAAATAAGTTGATTCATACTTCTTGTCACATCCTACAAAACATTGTAAATGGCTTCAATTTGATGTAAACTGCAATTTCACCTAGAAAAGCTGAAGAAACAGATTGAACATAATTGCTGTCAAATCATTTATACTCGTCTGCATGATTTTAAAAAAATGTTTCTTTTAACATTTTTCACTTACAATGATTATGCAATGATAAATCACTCAGCCAATAAAACTAGAACTGTCAAAGGCGCATGTGAAATAACCCCCGCATGCTATGTTATCTCAGGGGATCAGCAATTCAGCTTTAAGACCTGGTTTCCCAAGATTTAATGCTTCCTATGTATAAAGTATAATAAAGTCAAGATACAACTGTTCAGTATGAACATTCAGCTGGGCAATAACTGTGTAATTATGAACTCAGGAGATATGGTTCTAATGCTCTGCATTTCCCCTCATGAAATCTATATAAAACCTTCATATGAAGTTTGAAGATAATATCTCTATAAATTGTCAACATATTCTCTAAACAAAAATTAAGTATAAAAACTAACAAAGGGTAATATCTCTAACAATATGGAAGCAACAGTTATGGCTCTTGTGAACTTTCACAAACTCTTAATGAGATAGAAACAATATTTTGTTTCAAGTTGATACCTGTTTTATATGTTTGAAATATGCTCCTGAATTGAAGTAAAAAATGAGCAAAGGGCAATAACTGTTTAAATATTGGATTAAGAGTATAGGTTCTTAAGCACTACACTTAACCCAAATTAGATGTACTTATTAAGTTTCAAGTTGTAAATGAATTATTTATTGAATATAAAAATAGAACAAAGGGCATTTAGTTATAAAATAATTACATAAAAAAGGGGCATAATTTTTTCAGCAACTTCATGTGATGAGGATCGCGCAATGTCTGCACGTTTGATCGTTGCATGCTGAAAATTGAAGGAGAATGTCTCGAGACAAGTTTTGATCTACTGCAGACAGTGGGATGGACAGACAGACGCCCATGGCTTTTCCAGTATATACCTTTACACATGTATTGGTGATAATTATGCTGACTAAATAATACACAGTGATGCATCATTATGTTCACAATTTCAAACACAAGAAAACATATGTTACTCAATTTTGTGCAATACAAAATCTTCCTCTTTATATTAACCCTTTCAGTGCGGGAACCGAATTTTAAAGGCCTTTGCAAACAGTTTGGATCCAGATGAGACGCCACAGAACGTGGCGTCTCATCTGAATCCAAACTGTTTGCTATTCTGATAGTATTCTTTGAAAAAAATGAAGAAAATGCTTATTTTACAAATTCAGCAGACGACATTTCAGCAGACAACAAATTTCCCAGCATGCAAAGGGTTAACATAAAAAATTAATAAAATAACACAACATGTATCTTCACACAATTTTACAACATGGTTGAAACATAGCAATTTATTAATTATAAATTTATTTTTTGATAAACTGTTTAAGATTGGTTAACACACAGTACAGCTTACTCACCCTGACTGGTTCCACTAATTGCTGCGGGAACCAACCCTTGGCGTTGCCCAATACCCCTTCCAGCCAGTCACCCTCTCGTCTGGTCACCCCGATCATGTCCCCTTCGCTGAAATGCAGAACAACACGCCCTGCCCCTGGCTTGGGGTTGCCAAAGTAGGACACAGTGGCACGCATCTTTTCCCCTTGCACGGAAGCTAAAGGAAAACAAGCAAATTTCAATGAAATGATATCCACCGCCAAATTAATTTTGTTTATGGATGGGAGCAGAACTAAAAGAAAAGGTGTTAGAAGGGTTGTGACTTTTCTTAATGATTTTTTCAAATCATTTGTAAACCATTTGTACCTGTGATGGGTTTGCAGAACACAATAAATGCACATTTTATCATTACCCAATCTTGCAACGCGAAACTCTGTACACAACTACTTATAAATTATTAATTGATACACAGAAATAAAGGGTTAATGAAACAGACTGACAAAGTCAAAATATTACCTATCCGCTAAAATTCCCACTGAAAGGTTTCTCTTTTTTTAAATAATTGCATCATTTAAGACACTTCCCTATTCAGGTCTATAAGTTTAAGCTATAAGTACATATAATAATGAAAACACTGTTATTTTCAAAGTTCAAGTATTCGTCAGCAAAACACAACACCAATTTCACAGTTAATGTCAAAGCAACGCAATTTTCTCAATCCAAATGGACACAGCCGTGTTCCGAAAATGGTGACAAAGCATGCGTAAGGCAATTCTCATCATGCATACCTTCTTGAGTTTGTGGCTTTTGCTTCCCTATGCATTCCTTGTGTACACACATGGTGTTTTCTGAAAACAGAACAGTGCATGGTTTTCATACACCTTTATACAAACCAACATCTTGCAAACATTAACCCATATATAAGGAGATCAACAAGCATAACATGCACTTGACTGATTTTAATAGTTTTTTCGGAGTTAATGTAAATGAAGTTTAATGATCCCATTTTAAAAATAATTTTGTCTATGCTAGAGTCCAGTACAGAAACAACATAATTATCTTCATCGTGACCGTAATTTTAGCAACCCTAATCAAATTTGTAAAACTACTTTTTTATGGCCTTTACTTCATTTTATTCTATGAACTCTAACAAGCATTAATCTTTAAAAAAAAAATATCTTTATAAAAAAGAAAGTTATGAAGATTTTACATTCAGTAAACCCGCAAATTTTGTGGAAAGTTTGCTCTATAAACTTTATATGCAATCTAATTGCAACAGCCAACCAGGAAATTGGATGAAATTAACAAATATATTCATACATGAAGGTGAATGTAAGGATAATGTTTGCATGTTATATCTGCAATGAGATCGGCATGACACTATACCTTATGTTATAAACAAAACAGAAAATTTTGAAATGAAGCATGTTTACTTTTACAACCTTACCCATCTAGTTGTATCTGTTAAATAATTCTTTATAAGATAACCGTTATGCATAGCAAGAAAAACTAGCCTTGCTCATAGAAAAACAGAGCTAAAGGCATGTGCCTAAAGGGTCATACCAGATAAGCCTGTGCAGTTTGCACAGGCTTATCAGGGACAACACTTTCTGCCTACTCTGTTTTTCGTAATATGGGATGACACTTCACGTATATGCAATAAGCCCAGTTTTCCTGGAACATGGCTCATTTATACACAAAACACCAACATATAATTAATTGCATCAATCAGTAATTCCTTACGAAAATGCTTTAAACGCCATTATCCCAGAATGCGGCTCAATATGTACGAACTTACGTGGGTTTTTGTAGCCTTGAAAGAAGACCCCCCTGAGGAGTTTTCCACAGATATCACAGGTTTTGGGCTCGGTGAAGGTGGTCATTATCCAGTCCTTGCCAGCAGCTGGCTGAGTATTGTCTCTGCAAACCATCAGCAAACATGAGAAACCATCAGCAAACATGAGAAACCATCAGCAAACATGAGAAACCATCAGAAAACATGAGAAACCATCAGCAAACATGAGAAACAGGCTGTCAAGTGACCTTTTTTCAAAAAGTAGGAAAAAATAGGAACTACTTTTGCAAGAAAAGTAGGAAAAAAGTAGGAAAAAGTAGGAACTTTTCCCTCAAAAGTAGGAATACATAATACTTATTTTTTAGACACAGGTCCAGGAAACATAGCTTGAAACAGAGCAGGAGTGCCATCACATGTTCTGTATGGATACCCACTGGAAGCTACCTTAAGGGCCCAGAAGATTTCAGCCTTTTGTACCTGTTCCTTGTGTGATGGATGTACTTGCATACAGATAGATTTATCCCCACAACCCTGAGAGCTGCTTGGCTTTTGGGCACTTCCAAACAAACGCTTTTGTGAATTATCATGCATGTATTTCATGTTTTCCTTGTGTTTTTATCCATCTGCATGACTTATAAGTTGATTAGCACCAGAATTACTACAAGATGGACTTCATTCAGACAGTACAATATCTTGCAAACTCATTGCCGGTATCTCTCTTGCACCATGATCCCAGTGTTTTTCCACTGTTGTCCAACTTCTCCATCCATGAAGGGTTAAACTTTGTTTTCCCACAAGAAATTTCAGCACTTACAGTGTATCTATGATAATTAAGTTTCAAGCAAAGCTACCCTGATAAAGAAGTATACATGTAATTAGATGCTGTTCATTTTGGTGTATCATCAAATAAGTGGTTAGAGGTCTTCTGTGTATCGATATAAAAATGGTAATTATATTGTGCATGTTATATCCTTAAGCAGAAGACCAAATTTATTTAGTGATACACCAACTTGTTGTACAAGATTAATACTAGTATATAAAGCAGTGTAAATACTCTGCTACAGCTACATTGTGAAACCTTTAAATTGACAATAGGGTGCAGTTATAATGACTTAAGTTACATTCAAAATGACTGGTCATTGCAGAGCAGATTATGCAACTGGAGATAGGACCTTATCACCTGACATCTTTTATTACAGCATTGATTGGGCAATGAAACAGTTGCACTACATTGTTTATTCCAGTTTCAAATAATGGCTATTACATTATTGATGACTTTGCGGGAGTGTAATAATGCCGTTTAATAATTTTAATACTTAGCTTTAACACCTTGAAGTTACCTCACTAGCTATGGCATCATTAGACAAGAATATTGTGTTTGTCCGAAACACAATGCCCACTATTGCGCAGCTTTGAAATAAAATTTCAATATATCATTTGGCAGGTTTAGAAATTATCTCCCTTTTAAAGCTTATTACTTCCCTTGGATTGTATTTTTTAACTTTTGACCTTGAAGGATGACCTTCACCTTTCACCACTCAAAATGTGCAGCTTCATGAGATACACATGCATGCCAAATATTAAGTTGCTATCTTCAATATTGCAAAAGTTATGGCCCATATTAAAGTTTTCGGACGGACACACACACGCAGACAGACAGACAGACAAACGGACTGACAGTACAACTGCAATATGCCACCCTACCGGGAGCATAAAAATGTATCAGGGCATTTAGGCTCTGTGCATTTATCTTTAATTACTAAACATGATGTACCTATGATATCAATAGAACATCATATCCGTTGTCATGTAATACAGAATTTATTACATTATATTTGTAAATGATGAAAACTCGGCAAAGCATCAGTTTTATCTTTTTTCCAATAACTTGTGTAATAAATTCCATATTACATAACCACTCATACAATACATGTATCTCTATATCTCTACATTCCAAACAGCAATATCATGTTAACATGCATAAGGTTTGGTCAAATTGTTGTCAATGGAAACAAAATAAAACTGGAATAAACAATGGGTTCCCTCAGCTCTTGCATCACTGGGAACTGTGTAAGGTAGTGAAGTCTGCAGTGTACAAATGCTAAGGAAGTAAACAAGGCACTATTGTTACTTCAAAAAAAAACTTGTCAATAATTTTAAAAGTTACATAAGAAATAAATATTTATGCTCCTGAAGAGGTGCTAGCAGACAGTCAGCATGGGTTGTCAGGTCTCATCTAGATGAATGCACATTAACAGGGATACAGTCATGCCATAGATTCATTCATCCTGCAAGTTTACTAAATAAACTCTTTAAAAAAAAATAATTCTCCATTGAAAATGAAAAAGTAGGAATAGTAGGAAGATTTGGTAAAAAAATAGGAAAAAGTAGGATCCTGATGAAAAAGTAGGAAATAGTAGGAAAAAGTAGGAAAAAGTATGACCGCTTGACAGCCTGGAGAAACCATCAGCAAACATAAGAAACCATAAAAAAACATTAACCATTAGCAAACGTTAGAAACCATCAACAAACATGTGAAACCATCAGCAAACATGAGGAACCATAAACAAACATGAGAAACCATCATCAAACATGAGAAACCATCAACAAACAGGAGAAACCATCAGCAAACATGAGAAACCATCAGCAAACAGGAGAAACCATCAGCAAACATGAGGAACCAGCAACAAACATGAGAAACCATCAGCAAACATGACCAACCGTCAACAAACATGAGAAACCATCAGCAAACATGAGAAACCATCAATAAACAGAATCATCTATTGCCTCATTTCTCTTGTTTTTGAAGTCGTTATATTATCAACACTAGTGTATTGTATAAATTGGTTGTTTAATACTAGCAATGCATAATTCTGTAAGTTTATAGTAGTAATGCAAGATGCACTGCATAAATTGGTAATTTTATACGAACAATGTGTAATTTATTTAATAATTCTGTAAAAGTATACTTACAATGCCAGGTTTATTGCATCAATCCACTTGTTTTTGAGGTCGTCTGTTTTGGCAAGGAAGGTGATGGCCATGGAGTCGTCCAGCTTCACCATTTGAAACGTGCAGTTCCACTGA
The DNA here is from genome assembly GCF_020536995.1 of Dreissena polymorpha. Taxonomy (NCBI): domain Eukaryota; kingdom Metazoa; phylum Mollusca; class Bivalvia; order Myida; family Dreissenidae; genus Dreissena; species Dreissena polymorpha. Next base: position 154,362,621 of record NC_068355.1, read on the forward strand.
AACACAATGTCATCATTTGAAACGTGCAGTTCCACTGAATCAAAATGTCACCATTTGAAAAATGCAGTTCCACCAAAACACAATGTCACCATTTGAAACATGCAGTTCCACTGAATCACAATGCCAGGTATTATAGAGGGCTAGAAGTATAGTGGTGGGGGACATAAAAATACTTATAAGTTTTCATATATACAGGCAAAAATGGTGCGTGTATTGTCAACATATTGTTCCAAATAAACAATTATATAATTATAGGTGTTAATAAAGTTCCTGGTTTTAGTACAGAACAGTTTAAAGAATATACTATGTTTGTAGACTTAAGTCTAAGAATGAATGGGTTGCTGAAAATGGGCCCTCGGCTTTTCATCTTTAAACAGTCAGGGTTGTTAAAGGATGTAAACTGCTTGGTATGTTTGATTATTTTAAACCATTTTAACCGTATATCAGTTCAACAGAGGTCAGTGAAACAACTCACACTTTTTCCACATCCTGGGAAGACTGGACTTAATGCATGATCTTTAATATACATACCAGATTTGTCTAAACAGTCCACACAGGCTAATCAGGGACACACTTTTCTGCTTTTATGGAATTGTTCCATTAAAGGCAATCTCTTTCAAAGGAAAAATAAATTTAGGAGGAACAATATATGTGTTTGTCAGAAACACAATGCCCCCTAATGTGCCCCTTTGATCATCTTTCTTTGACCTTTGACCTTGAAGGATGACCTTTCACCACTCAAAATCTGCAGATTCATGAGATACACATGCATGCCAACTATCAAGTTGCTATCATCAATATTGCAAAACATATGACCAAGGTTTTAGTTTTGGGACACATACAATGACAGATAGACACATACAATCACAGACAGACAGACAGGCCAAAAACAATTTACTCCTGATCATTAGATCCGGGGGCATAACAAGTAACCCCTGATCAGCTTGTGCAGTCTGCACATGCTGATTTTTACACACATGCATTAAGCTCCTTTTTCCCAGGAAAGGTTCTTTGTGATTTACAATTGTATACAAACAAATCATCGACTGAAAATGATCAAAAAGCATAACCCCATTGCAGCTTACCTTGTCAGCCTTGCGTTGTGCATCTCTGGCTGCTGCAGAGTTGTCTAACCTGTACTCTGCCAGCAGTATAGCCTCCTTGTAGCTGTACGAGTCCCCCTGGAACAACAGACAAGGGCACATAACCTCTCCTATCAAGAAGACAATTTGAGATTAACTGAGCCTAGTGAAATGGGTCTGAATGCATGTTAGTAAAGTGATGTCCCAAATTAGCCTGTGCATTTTGGACAGGCTCATTAGGGATGACACTTTTTGCCTTAACTGGATTTTTGCTAAGAAGAGACTCGTTTAAATGAAAAAAACCATAAAAGCCGAAAAAGTTGTCCCCGATTAATCTGGGATGACACTTTACACACATGCATCAAGCCTTGTTTTCCCAGAGCTCTGCTCATCTCTGTGACCATGACAACATGGTAAGATAATCTACACTATTTTAAGGGCAAGCAGAGTTACTCTCCATAATTCAAGATAGGAAGGACAGATTATCACTATAATCAAGTGGGTGTCTAATATTATGGTGTACAAATTAAGAAGAGGAGAGCAATAATCTTAACTATCATGAAGGCAATGAATAATAGTCTCCACATTTAAGAAATAAATGGGATATTTTCTAAACAAACAAGAAGACAATATGACAACTACTTAGAGATCAATAAGACACAGGCAGATAATCAATGCTCCCGCTGGGTTAAAGTTTTCTGTAGCCAATTTTTACCTAGTTATATCCAAGTTTTTACTATTTTGAATATCTGATGGGTGATTATGATGAAAATCTTGTAGCTGAACGAAAATTTATTGAGCCATATTTTTGTATTTGGAGACATTGGCTTATTTGGGGAATGGCAGAGCAAACCCAAATAATCTCCATGATCATGACATAAGATAGCCTCAACTATCATGAAGACAAAAGATAGTCTTAAGATAATATATTCTCTCTCAAGTCCTTCCATCAGTATTACATGTAGGTATAGCTTAAGCTATTAACAATATTAAATGTTGGACCTACAAATAAGCTTCATTGGCTTACAATTTATTTTTGCTTATCGTCAGCACATGTCCCTCTTTCAATGATAAATTTCAGCTTAAAATATTGGTCAACTACAATGGTTTGATCAATTTTTTATTTGAATTGTATCCTATTTCAGCCGCTATGAGCAAAGAGTGTGCTTCCTTGCACATGGGACTCTTCAAATCTTGATGTAGAAAAAGGATACAGAATAATTAGTATAACAAGAAAACCTAAGCACAGAGTTGCTCAACTGTATGTGTTTTCCTACACCTTGGACTCTTTATTATAGGTGTAGAAAAGGTATAGAACAATTCTTTTAACCAAAAACACCATGGAAGGGTTATGTAACTAGAACACTTACAAGTGGCATCATTTGAAGAAGGTATAATCTAATTTTGTTGTCCTATATGATTAATTTTATAAAAAATACATCTTGCCATATTTCATATAAGGGATTGTGAAGTCAGTCTGTTTAACTCGAGACTTTTCATGTAGTCGCAGACAATACTTGCCACCAGTATTTTTTACAAATACATATCACCATTACATAAATCAGTATTGAAAAATTCCAATTCTCACAATGCACACCTTTATTTTCTTTAACTACTAAGCCTTTTATCAGTCTGCATTTTTAAACTTGAAAACTGAACATGAGCTGTCAGAGGACAGCCCGCTCGACTATTTGAGTGCTTGACAGTATAAGGAAAGCCATCATGGGGAAATGGTTCATAATCAATAATTCATTAGACGATCTTTCAAAAATAAAAAAAGGACAACAATTTTTTTTATTTTTTTTTGGGGGGGGGGGGGGGGGTTAAGAGGGGGTATAATGTAGGGTGTGGTCATTTATTAGACGATCTTTCAAAAATAAAAAAAGGAAAAACAAATTTAATTTTTTTTTTGGGGGGGGGGGGGTAGGGGGGCGAGAGGGGGGTATAATGTTGGGTGGGATAATTTATAAGAGGATGTTTAAAAAAATAAAAAAAATTGGAGGGGGGAGGTGGGGGGGTGAGAGGGGGGTATAATGTGGGGTGTGGTAATTTATTAGATGATGTTTACAAAAAGAAATTTTTTTGGGGGGGGGGGGGGCTGGGGGGGAAGGGATTCTGGGTAGGGGCTTGCGGTATTGTTTGGGTCGAATCCATTGTGGTACACTGCAACTCCAATATATCACGGTCCGTTATATCGCGTTGTCCAATATATCGCGAATCGGCTATGGCTCCCAAAAATCTGACGAGCATAATCCTTAAATAAAATGTTTTTATCTGAGAATTTGATGCATTAAAATCCGTTTCAAGCAAGTATTTTTCCCTTTTTTTCACCAACTTTAATCCAACAGTCATAATCCAGTTTTGACCAGATTGTTTGCTTACATTGTACATCACATTAACACCTGTGTACTGCGATAAACAAAAGACCCATTTGTCAAACATGACAGGTCATTTCGGGTGTTACAATTCTCTATTGAATTTGCTTTGAACTGCCGAAACGCACCAGTGCACACATGAAGGTGTACACAATTATAACAGTAAATGTCACAAGTCAATACTGACCTATCTCAACAATCTATGTGCGTTAGATACAGTATACAATATAGATCAGTTAGTCACAATGCTATACTATTAAACCCCATGCTGTGCATGCTTTTCATGAGAAATGAATGACGTCATTTTGTACATGGGTCTAATTTGTGCATGCTTTCTTGAACAATAAAACTCAGCAATGTTTTTCGGATTACAAATTTAATTATGGAATAATGTTTTGTGTTATACCAATTAATGACATATGGATATAACACAAACCTGAATAAGGTTGGTAAATAGCGTGTTTTGAGATTGCATAATGATGCTAATGTATACATATACATGCATACATAAACTGACAATTTATATCGCGCGCCGGATATATCACGGTCGCGATCTTTGGACCCCTTCAACCGCGATATATTGGAGTTGCAGTGTATTCAGGTAAGTGTTGTTTTGTCAAAGTAATAATAAAATGTGATCATAAATAAAGAAGTTATGTCAATTTAAGCAAAATGTTCAATTATCTAAGTGTAAAAGGGGTCATAATTATGTCAAAATGCTTGATACAGTGGTCTGCTCTTGTTTATAGGTTGAGATCATGTTTGTAAACAAGTATGCAAACTATAAAAGAAATAGGTCAAAGGATATAGGAAATATTTGGGGTAGTACGCAAAGTTTAACATAGATTTATCAATAATATGCATATTCTAAGCATAAAAGGGGCAATAATTATGTCAAAATGCTTGATACAGTTGTATGCTCTTGTTTATAGGTTGGGATCATGATGGTAAACAAGTATGCAAAATATGAAAGCAATATGTCAAGGGACATTGAAAATATTTGGGGTAGTACGCAAACTTTAACATTTGCTGCATATTCTAAGTGGAAAAGGGGCCATAATTATGACAAAATGCTTGATAGAGTTTTCTGCTCTTGTTTATAGGTTGGGGTCATGTTGGTAAACAAGTATGCAAAATATGAAAGCAATATGTCAAGGGACAATGAAAATAATAGGGGTAGTACGAAAACTTTAACATTTGCACGCTTATGCTAACGGAACGGAAACGCCGACGCCAGGTTGAGTAGGATAGCTCCACTATATATATTTCATATATAATAGTTGAGCTAAAAAATGCACAACACAATACATGTATATTTCTTCAAAGGTTTTTGTTCCATTAAATGTTTTCAAAGCATGCCTTTACATTCATACAATACATGCAAATACACATGTATTTAACACAAAAGCTTTATAATGAATTGAAACTTAAAATGGTGTAATTCCCTTGATCATCACGCCAATATGCATTTGCATGCTGAAGAATATTTCTTTTATTTATTGGAAGATTTACCACCAAACTCATTGAGTCTGGCCCCAACATTTCTTAAGTGTATTTACTGATATTAGCATATATTATCTTGCTTAAAATTTGCATTGAACCAAGAAAGCAATGATAATTGAAAAATAAAAACTCCAGAAATATTATCAGGTACCAGAAGTCTTTCATACAAGTCCAGTGGCCACGCCTTAAACATGCTAACCCTAGATGTCATTATAAAAGCAACATGCTTAAATATGTTGCCAAAATGGTGAGCAAAAGCCGTGGCAGTAATGGTTTTGTGGCAAAGTTAACGTGCATATTAACATCATTGAGACCCCAATCTGTGAAAATGGGGCCTTGTGCAAGGGCATAAAGTGTCTTCCCAGATTAGCCTGTGTGGTCCACACAGGCTAATCAGGGACAACCCTTTCCGTCCAAACTGGATTTTTGATAAGAAGACACTCATAAAAGCGGAAAGTGTTGTTCCTGATAAGCCTGTGTGGACTGCACAGGCTAATCTGGGATGACACTTTATGCACACGCAATAACCCCCCTTTTCACAGAGTACAGCTCATATATTTGTGCTCTATAACTTGCAATGAAAGTGTGCTAAAATATTATATGTGTAATTTTTTACTTCATCGTGCTCTGCATACAAGGGTCATCTTTCTAGGCAGGTTATGTTCTATTTGTGTGACAGTGGGCAACTGTGCACAAATATTTATTACATACTGTAAAATCATTCATATTTGTCAGAATGAAATGTCATTGTTTATTTATGAAATTACTTTTACTTGGACTTATACAATCATGAATTTCTGATTTGGAAAAAAGAGAAGGGAATTAGTTTCCGTCATTTTCCGATAGGTTTGTGTTAAATTTGTGAATTTGTCAACCCAAATTATTTATGAAAAATAAAAATCCCACCAATAATAATGATTTTACTGTGACTGTAAATTGTAAGATTAAGTGGTGGTTAGAATTGCTCTGTTTTGTGCAGCTGATTATTAAATGCATACATCGTACTGAATCTATACAGAAAACAGTTATAAACTTAAAATGCAAGTTTATGTGACAGTTCTTACAGTTCAGTTCTATTAATTTGATGAAAAGAAATTTGCACAAAAAGATACTAACTTGATTGAACATTTATGGTATGGGTTAAAATGTGCAAATAAGGAAATGAAAGATTTTGATGTCTTGATCAAAGAATCAAGGGTCTCACTAAAAAATATTGGGCACCATTTTTACCATTTTTTAAATGTTGTCAATATTTGTAAATATAAGCAGCTTGTTTGTCGTCAACTTAACACAATCAAACAGGCCTTCTCCTTGCATATCTATGTGTCAAACAGGCCTTCTCCTTGCATATCTATGTGTCAAATAAACGAACCCATTCCCGAACCGAATTTAAAAAATTATAATCCCAATGGAAAATTTTTCTTCTTCCCCCCCCTCCCCAAAAGGATTTTTTAAATAATGTTTTTGGAAAGAAGTGTCTTATGATCTTTTATGTAAATTTAAGTTTAATTACATCTAACAAATTGTAAAATTATAACTTAAACTTCTATGATTTTGTTCTTATGATTTGAACAATTATAAAAAGTTATCTTAAATTTAATTTTCCCAAATAAGTGGACTTTTCGCATGTAACAATTTACAATTACAAAATCGCACTTTTTCCCAAAATGGCGAGGAAAAAGCCTGTCAAACCATGAAGATACTGATAGGCCATACCTTCATTGTTAGAAGGGTTTATTGCGAAAGACAAGAATACTTATCAGTGTACCTAGCCAAACATTTGTTTCATACAGCTCATGGCAATCTTTTTAGCAAACATCATTTTATTTATATAAAAAATTTGTATTGAATAATTATTAATGAAAAATATTAAATTGAACTAGAAATAAATGCATTTCTAATGTGATCAATACAAGTCAAATTAATTAAATGTTAGTTTTTCCATAACTCTGTGACTTTATTATGGCAAACATTAATGTAATATTCCATGCAGAAATCAGCAAACAAAAATCCTATACAAGTTATTAATAAAAATTACATAAATCAAAATAAAACACGAACCATTTTGTAAATATTGTCAAGAACAAATTATTAAGACAGGCAACAAACAAACAAAGTACAAATATTTAAAATTCCTGTGAACAGCGAAAAAAAGAAAAACATCTCAAATATATATAGCTAAATAACAAAATAACATATCAATTTAATAACACTGTAAAACTTCTTAAATACATCCATAACCTTTGTTATTCATTAATAAAACTATGCAAAACAAAATACTGACAAAAACAATACTTCAAGATACTAAACAGAAGTGTATCCTAAATAAATCAATTTTTTTAAGGAAACACTGGGCGCATTGAAGCTTCCACTGAAAGGCAGATTTATCTGCTTAACCCTTACAGTGCGGGAACCGAATTGTGAAGGCCTTTGCAAACAGTTTGGATCCAGATGAGACGCCACATAACGTGGCGTCTCATCAGGATCCAAACTGTTTGCTATATTGATAGTATTCTTTGAAAAAAAAAAGAAGAAAATGCTTATTTTACAAATTCAGCAGGCGACATTTTAGCAGACGACAAATTTCCCAGCATGCAAAGGGTTAAGAACAAACTCAGGTTCTGGGAAAACAGGGTTAAACACATGTAAATGAAGTGTCATTCCCGATTAGCCTGTGCAGATAGGACAGCCTAATCTGGGACAACACTTTCAGCTTTTATTGTATTTTTCATTTTTCTTCTGGGGGACATTCCAGTTAAGGTAACAATGGCTATATGCAACCAGCATGGGAGTATGATTTTAAGTTGTTTGCGACTCAATAGAATCTTAGGATTGGAAATGAAGTATTCAAAACTTGAATCAATTATGAGAGGTCTTAAATTCAATTAGATTTCCTGAGGGACTACAAACATGTCAAAGTGCGTATCTAAGTGGTAAACGGTTATTTACAGGGCGTCAAGTGCTCTAACAACTGAGCTTGACTGGCTACCACACAGTACACTTCTATTATGACCTGATATACCCACCCTTACCTAATGATTTATTGTACCAACTGCACCATAAAAATATATTGATGCCTATGACATTTACATGTAACCAGGACCCAATTGTCTATGTTCTACAATTGCATACCTGACTTCCACCATCTACCAATCCATCAACCCTTGCTTATTATATGACAATCCATCAACCCTTGCTTATTATATGACACAAAGATGAATGTCTAGGGTATACATTACTGACACCAACAAACTGTTCGGGTCACATGAACATGGTGATTACTGCTAGATAACAATGGCAAAAACCTTTAGCATGGTTGTAGTTTATCCTATTGAACAAGAGATGTGTTTGTCAGAAACACAAAGGCCTCTATTGCGCCGCTTAGATTAATTTAAAAAAAACTAGAGCTTTGAAACAGACGTGACGAATACCCCCACATGCCGCATTGACACATAATATTTTGCATGTCGTCTTCACAAAAAACAGCGGACACCATGCTCAATTTTTAAAACGCACTAAGTGACCCCTTGACCTAGTTTTTTTACCCAGAAAGGCCCATGTTCTTACTAGGCCTTAAGATCATCTCCATAAAACTTCTGACCAAGTTTGGTGAAGATCAGATGTAAACTACTTGAATTAAAGAGCGGACAACATGCTGAATGTTAAAAAACGCACTAATGAATCCCGTGACCTAGTTTTAGGCCCGGAATGGCCCATATTCAAACTTGTCCTAGAGATCATTTAGATAAAACTTGTGACCATGTTTGGTAAGGATTGGATGAAAACTACTTGAATTAGAGAGTAGACAACATGGTGAGGTTTAAAACACATTAAGATAACCCATGACCTAGTTTTTGACCCGGCATGACCCATATTCAAACTTGACCTAGACATCATCTAGATACAACTTCTGACCAAGTTTGGTGAAGATTGGATGAAAACTACTTGAATTAGAGAGCGGAAAACATTGTGATGTTTAAAACGCACTAAGTGACCCCGTGACCTTGTTTTTGACCTGGCATGACCCATATTCAAACTTGCCCTAGACATTATCAAGATACAACTTCTGACCAATTTTGGTGAAGATTGGATAAAAACTACTTGAATTAGAGAGCGGACAACATGGTGAGGATTAAAACACACTAAGTGACCCCGTGACCTAGTTTTTGACCCTGCATGGCCCATGTTCGAACTTGACCTACACATTATCTAGTTACAACTTCTGTCCAAGTGTGGTGAAGATCAGATTTAAACTACTTGAAATAGCGAGCGGACACCAAGCTCAATGTGTAAAACGTACTAAGTGACCCTGTGACCTAGTTTTTGATCTGGCATGGCCCATGTTTGATCTTGGCCTTCAGATCATCTAGATAAAACTTCTGACCAAGTTTGGTGAAGATCAGATGAAAACTACTTGAATAAGAGAGATGACACCATGCTGAATGTTAAAAAACGCACTAAGTGACCCTGTGACCTAGTTTTTGACCTGGCAACGCCCATGTTCGAACTTGGCCTTAAGATCATCTAGATACAACTTCTGACCAAGTTTGGTGAAGATTGGATGAAAACTACTTGAATTACAGAGCGGACAACATGCTGAATGTTTAAAATGCACTAAGTGACCCCATGACCTAGTTTTTGATCCAGCAAGGCCCATGTTCGAACTTGGCCTAGACATCATGTAGATACAACTTCTGACCAAGTTTGGTGAAGATCAGATGAAAACTACTTAAATTAGAGAGCGGACACTTAATACGGACCGACAGACAGACCGACCGACCGCCAGACAGACAAGTTCACTCCTATATACCCCCTAAACTTCGTTTGTGGGGGTATAATTATCATTTGGCAGGTACAGATGATTGATTATCTCCCTTTAAAGCTTATCACTTCCCTTGGATTTGTTTTTTGGACTTTTGACCTTGAAGGATGACCTTGACCTTTCACTACTCAAAATGTGCAGCTCCATGAGATACACATGCATGCCAAATATCAAGTTTCTATCTTCGATATTGCAAAAGTTATCGCAAAAGTTAAAAGGTTAAAGTTTTGGGACAGACAGACAGGCCAGAAACAATATACCCCCGATCATTAATCAATACGGGGGCATAAAAATTGTGGTAATAACTTGACTTTATATAATGCTTTTCTGTGGTTTATAGGGAAAACTAGTGATTGACAATGATAGTTCACTGTTCCAAATAGTGAAAAAGAACCAAACAAAATTAATGTAAAAAATCTTCACTGTTGTACTGTGAAATGACGACTTTCTTCGAGGTCATTTCCTCATTATACCAGGATAATTTTCGAGTTCACCTCATTAAAACCATAAATTAAGAAGCAAATTCATTAAATTGATATCCCCCGCAAAATAACTTTTGTTTATGGATGGGCACAAATCCCTTGATATACGGTATAATCCTAAACAAAATAATTAAGTTTAGGGTAATTGTTTTTACACATTGCAATTCTCCTCATTGATATCCACCCATGAAGTTTCATGTTGAAATCTTGTAGCGTATCTGAGATATAGCCCTGAAAAATAACATCATATATAAACAACAAAGGGCAATATCTCTTATGCAAGAAAGTGAAAGGTTATGGTTCTTGAGCATGGCACTTCTCAACAATATCAATACAGCCATGAAGTGTCATGTTGAAGTCTTGCATAGTTTCTAAGATAAAGCCCTGAAAAGTTACATCATACAAAAAAAGCACAGGGCAATAACTCTTATTTAAGAAAGTGTAAGGTTATGGTGCTTGTGCATGGGAATTCTCTTTATTGATGATCTATGATTCATTAAGTTTCATGTTGATATCTTACGTAGCTTGTTTGTAGATTTAGATGCATACATAAGTATAAGGTCATTATTATTTGTGTATACTGTGAAACCATTTATTTTCGCCAGCACGAAATTTCATCATTTTTATAAAAATGACGTTTTTGTCAGCACTTAAATTCGCCAATTCATGACTTTGAAAAACATAATAAAAGCTTCAGTCAAAATTCGATTTGTTTGTCCGAAATATATCTCGATTGCGATAAATCGTAGCAGGCAAAGAGGGAGGACACTTGGGAGTCACTAGCAGGAGGTGGGGCCTGTTTGTCACATGTCAATATACTAGTCCTTTGTTATCGGGTAATCAGTAATTCGCCCCGAGTGTATCATTATTAAGATTAGCGGATTAGTGGGACCAGATAACCATTAACGAGTGTTTGAAACAGTGAAGTCAATTGCCAATTGGTCTTATTCATTTATTACATCGCCAAACTAATAACAATCTTACCTTTATCTGCGCAAATTAGAGAAGATGCGAAGAATATTGGTAAAAATTAGTGTTAGCAAACTATTTGGTCAATTTTCAATAAAGTTTCAAGAGTTTTGCATCGTAAATATTTGATCACTTTAAGTACAATAATTTTCTGAAGTGTAAAATTAACAGTGCATTATGGGACAGCGATTTCATAGGGCAAAGTTCAGATTTAATTGTAACAACCAATGGACGAATGAGTTTAAATTAGATTGAATGCAATAGGATTCAAAGCAATGTTTTATTGCGTCATACTCAGTCATTCGAAAAACGTGCTTTTCGGGGATTTCCTGAAAATCGCGCAAACATTTAAGTGAATTTCTGTAAACAAATACCCTACGTTTGGATGGAACTAATCGTCATGATTGCTTATTTCTCTTTACCTGTAAAGTTTTCAATTGCTACAAGAAACACTAATTTGAAACATGTATCGTAAAACTTGCCAAAGCTGTCAATAATTAAAATATTGATAGCCCATAAATGTAGCACACGCTATTTTTACATCTATATGATCCAGAATTCACTGTCCAGGAATTTCTGTTACATCTCAAAGAATCACATTTTACCTTAACTTCCTGCTGTTTGTGCATGTAGTTTCTTATTTCATGGATAAGTGCATTAAACTGGCGAATATCATCACTGGTAAATGTAATTACAGCTTTCCACGATCAGGGGAAAATCCACATAATGTGGTGAAAATGTGGACATTTTTTTAGATTTTTTTTGATAGTGCATAAATCGCGTTTAATGTTGCATCTTTATGCCGAGTTACGTCTTGAACAAAGTAAATAATCAATAAACAGATGGAACCCCTAAAGCATGCTTACAAAATAGAAGAGCCTCTGTAAACCATTTAAAAGAAAAATAGATTTTTAAATTGGTCCTTCGAGACGTAATTTTCGAGTCCAATTTGTTACGTCTTTAGAGATATAAGTTTTACACTTAAGTCTGTGTCTAATCAGTGCTTACAATGGTACGGTGTTGCCTTCAAAATACCTACAATCATCATCAGAATAAATCAATTTGGGGGGTAACGTTACATTTCCGCTATTTCTAAAAATTAAATCGGGCGACCTTTTGTGTCCAAAATGTTACGTCTCGAAAAATCAATTTTTTTACGATAACGCTGTTTACTTTCACATATCGGTTGCGCAAAGGCGCCGGAAAATAACTGCACACATTATTTGATGACGTAGAACGCATTCAACGAATTTGTGTACACAAAAGCTGACAACATGGCCGAATCTTCGACACGAGTTCGGTAAGTGAAGAGAGTTACGTCTGAAATAACCTAACCTAGCCTTAAACATCCGAGTTTTTTTGTGAAACAACATGCCTTAGGTATCGTTTTATTGTTTTAAAGTAATTCGAATAGAATTATGATTTGACTTTGGTACGAAAATAAAATGCAAATGAATAAAGGACGACAGAACTGCAAGATTCAATGGCGATGTTCAAAATAGACGTCGTGTCCAAGTTACATCTTAGGAATGAAAATGCATTTAGTCGTCTTTGTTGTCTGCTACGACTTATATTTTCCCACATACTTGTGCCTGGATGGAAACAAATTAGAGATTACCCTGTTCCATGTTTTAAATTGTTATGTTTAACCAAATACAGTGTTTGAACAAAAGATGTAACGTGGACTACATTTTCGACATAAAGGATGTAACTTAGACTACAATTAATTGGGAAACCCATTGGAACTGTTTTTTTTAAATTGAGTAGTAACATAAAAGATGGGTATATGCTGCAAAGGGTTAATGTCATTCACAGTTATTTTTAAGAATTCATTTTCTTTCTAGTTTGAAACTATATTGAACTGTCTTTGAAATTTGAAATCAATGTCTGGCAAACTTTTAATATGTTTGTATACATGTATATATTTAATAAATTTATAATTTGATTTTTGGAGATAATTCAGAATTTCAAATAAAGGTGTTTTTTTAATGAGACAATTTCTTGTTCCAAACCATAAACGACACTTAAGTACTGAAGTGAGCATTTAATAGGAAGCAGCTAAACATGCCATTGAATCAAGCAAGCATTTGTTTTAAAGCTAGAAACACCTTACTTGTTATAAGTAACAATAGTATAGAAGCTTTTGTTTTACTATATAAGCAGCAACTTTAACTCAATAGTTAACAACTAAACATGTATTACATTTTAGGTGGATGAATGGCCGTGGGTCATATTCTTCAAGAAATATAAAGATAATGCATGGGTTATGAATGAAATAAGGCATACCATCCTTGAATCAGATATCCAGAGAAAGTTGGAACCACCTAAAGTGTCCAAGCTAGGTCGTCGGCTACTTTACAGATTTGAAAGTAAGTTGAAGTATTTAATGTTACATTAAGTATGCATCATCTGTGACATGTACATTGTAAATGTACTGTGGCCTAATGGTTAAGGTGTCCGCCTTGGGACCGGGAGGTTGAAGGTTCGAGCCCAAGAGGGAGCGTTTGTCCAGGAAATGTTTCTTTTGGGACTTATTATAAAATGGCCAGTTCCTGAGCCGCGAGCTAGTTAAATTAATGGTTAGTGACTGAAATCCGTCTGGCATCTTGCCTAGTGATAGAAGTTGGGAGGTACTTGGTATAATCAGTTGGAAGTGTCTCATAAGCCAGACTGACTTACCCTTTTAATAGGGGTGACACTATAATAAACAAAACCTTTACCTACATACATTTGTTTTCTCAGATTTTGAAGCATATCCCCCGTCTTTGAATTTTAAAAATATGTAACTCATCCTATATTTCCAGGTTACAAGGAAGACAAGTGAAGCAGAGAGAGAGGGAGAAATACCATGTTTGCAGTTTAGAGTTTGCTGTTGTTTTAGTCTGTGAAAATCTCAGAATAAATAATATGTTAATTACTATCTGTCTCCTTAAAAGCTATTATTTTTTTATTACCCTGCAAGTTAAAATCCGTTTATCTGATTGGTCAATATGCACTGAATATAGTTTAATATTCCTTGTCATTCATATATTGATATAAAATCAGATTTGTGGTTTAATTTTTGAAGGTGTTTAGCCCCTTTTAAGTTCTGTAATGTGCTTAGTTTTTTATTTTGAAAAGTGAACCAATTAACTAACCAATTAGCTAACCAATTTGTTAACATTGTTTAATGCAGGTTGGAATTAATGCTGAAATATAGGAGCTTTCAGCATTTCTTTCAATCAGCATTAAACTACATACATGAAAAGGTGAAAATAGGATAAACTTCGGTTATCTCTTCGCAATTTGTCTGATTTCTTTGACATCGAGATAACGAGAGTCATTTTGTCGTCCAATGTTAGTCTCTGATTTCTAAAAACATGTCAGAATTGTCATTTATAATCAAGAATTATGAACTGCTATCGTTTTAAATGTTTCTAAGTAACTAGTCTTTCATTTGGAATCAAAGAAAGGAAAAACTTTTGATTATTTTAATGTTTTTTATTGAATAAATGTTCAATTTTTGTGTCCAGTTACATCTTCGATTAAAATTGCACATATTTTAATGTCATGGCACTTTGGAGTGGAAAATCTATGCTAGGAACATGAAGTTGTTGGTAATTCAAGAAAGGAATGAATCTCATTAGAACTGTTCATCTATTTCCAAAATTAAAGGCATAAAATTCCATCGAGTCCATGTTACATCTCCAAATTCAGGGAAAACAAAACATCATAATATAAGGGTACACATCTTAAATATGAATTTGACAATTTCACAGTACAACCGTCTTATTTCAATACAAATATTCACATCATTTTATTTTAAGTATCATGTTGTGAAAATCCTGGACACCAAACATTTTGAGATGTAACAGAAATTCCTGGACAACGAATTCTGGATCATATTGTAGTTAAACGCAAACAACCAAATACAAATAAATATGATCAATATAAATTTGTAATCAATGCAGAGAATGTATATAAGTCAGGTGTTGATCACACATCATTATCTTTTAATTTCGTTTATTTTCTTTGATCCGGATCTGCTGCGTGGAGGCTGTATAATTGCAACAACATTGAAAAACACAATACACACAATGGGTAATAAAGTTGTTAACAATAAGCGCTTAAGCATTACTATTATACCTAAACGAGGTCAACGCAGTCGATACAGCTGTACTGCACTCGCGTTTTAGAGCAATGTCACAAGTCAGTTAAGTACACTGTGTAATCTACACCCTTATGTGTCAAAGCCGGATTTATCTTGATTATGAAACAGACTGAGTATGTATGCGTGGATTACGTTGGATTTTAGGGCCTCATGCCTTTGGTAATTCAGTCTTTATAATTGTATAATTGTTCAAATATGGGACATAATTGTTCGTTAGGATCTTGAATTCGTCAATCAGTCGACTGACGTAATACACGAAAATTAATGCCTGACGATTAATAGTGGTTTCACAGTATATAAAATATACTTTTATATAGTTATACCTATGTAAATGTATAAATGAATATGGACTTAAATTATGCATTTTTACTGGATTGAAGAAATAGTGCTTTGGTAAGTGGAAAAAGAGCGTACAAACAGACTCCATTAGAAATTAATATTACATACAATACAGACATATTATTTCCATAGTTTAGCCACACACATTATCAGATATTAATTGGATATGACACTCCTTAAATTATTCAAATTAAATAAAAATATGTTTATTTTTGTATTGCATCCTCATGGTCCATTTTGCACTGTATTTCATTTAAAAAAACAACAGAGTTACTTTTTTGTCTATTTATTTTGGTAAAGCCTACATACAGGGGTGTCAATTGTCCAAAATTTGAAACCCGAAAATTTAATCCGGGAGTCTGAGGCCATAGGTCCCCAATGGAAAAAGGGCAGACCCCCCCACCACCCATAGACCTAGCATATTGTTCTTTTTTGATAGTCCTTGTATTTCCAATTTCTGGTGAATACAATGAGAAATATTATAAACCAGACAATCGGTAACATTGCATGTGTATTCCTCATTCTATAAAAAATGTAATAAAGAAAAAATCGTAATTAAATTAAAATCAACAAACCATACCATATCCAAAAACAACTGTCCGAAAACATATCGAGATACGTCTTTTGCACATGAAATTAAATGTGCATATGGTTTGACTGCAGAAAATCGAAACCAGTAACCATTAACCTAGACAAGAGATGTTTCCAAAGGATGACATATGCCTCCAATAAACGCTTTGATAGAAGTTATTGAAATGCACTTAGTGACCCCGTGACCTAGATTTTGACCCGGCATGACCCATATTCGAACTTTACCTAGATATTGTCTAGATACAACTTCTGACCAAGTTTGGTAAAGATCGGATGAAAACTATTTGAATTATAGAGGGGACACGAAAAGTGTGACAGACTGACAGACTGGTCTGACGGACAGTGCGAAAACTATATACCCCCCTTTTCTTTGAAAGGGGGCATAACACTGCTTTGTTTAACATAACATTTAACAATATGCTATTGAAATTCATAAGTTTGCTTATTGATAATTTGCAAATTCATGATCGCGGACATTTGCAACATTTCACAGAAATCTAAGATTTTCGGAAAGTAGCAAAGAGGTTAAGTCAGTCAACTTTCATGTCTGTGCCAGCCACTAACAAATCAGAAATCAACAAGACTATTGCCAAGCAATATATGTCCCCTACCTGCTTCACCATTGTCACAAATTCCACCATTGTCAGATTTTATATATATATTTGTTGCCATAACAACCAGAATTTTTTAGGAGCAAAATGAAATGACGTGCATAATGTCAATATTGCCAACTATCCATGTTTCCAGTTTCATGAAAAAAATATTAAAAACTTTTAAAGGTATCGCAGGATCCAGAAAAGTGTGACAGACAGACAGACTGACGCACAGAGCGAAAACCATAAGTCCGGTGAAACCGGTAGGGGACTAATAAATAAAAGGACGGGCAAAACCGGTACTGAGCCCAAATTTCCAGAATGCCAATGAATTTTAGTCCGAACAAATCCCCGCCCACTTAAAAAAAATGCATCGGATTTACACTGATCTCAAAATCGACCCTAGATGGCTCAAATCCAGATTTCCGGAATAATTCAGACAATTGACATTCCTGCTTCATAGTTAATGACTAAGCCATTTACTTTTCATTAAACAGTTGTAGAATGTTAGAATTAAATGAGTTAATAAGGAAGGCAGACAATTTGTCTGAACTGTTAAATGACAATGTAAATAATATTTTGTTATCCTGCACTTTTGCACTCACCTCTGATAATATTGAAAATGCATTATAAGTGTATTGCACTCGCACGCTTCAATTTTTGTGTGAAGAATTCTATGGAAAAAATTATCAATTTTTTAGGAGCTTAATTACCCTTGAATTTTAGATCTAGTCATGGAATTACTTTTAGCCAATTTACATAATAGAAACAATCACATAGGGCTATTATATATGTCGTGAAACAGAACCTAATATTATTGTCATATGGTCATATGATACTAAATGAGTATTTATTTCAAAGAAACAAATAAGCCTGGGGCATTAAATAAAGTGCATGTAATATACCACTTTTCCATGTGTCAACTTGAGCAATACACAACTTGTGAAGGGTACCTGTTATACCACATGTTTGAGGGAATGGTTCAACAATGAACGCTAAAATAAACCTCGTTCTGGAAAAACTGGGCTTAATGCATGTGGGTAAAGTGTCACTCTAAATTAGCTTATGCTGTCCGCATTTTGCCTAAGCTGAATTTTCATCTAGAAGATACTTCATTAAATTTTTTTGTCCAAATGTCCTCCCTAATTAGCGTGTGTGGACTGCCAACAGTCTAATCTGGGGTCGTATTCCAGAAGCATCTTAAGTTAAATTTTATTCTTATCCTTAAATTGGGATATTTTCTTAAGTGTTTCATTTCATAATGCAATAGATTGGCATCAAGATATACATTTAAATAGCATCATTATGCCAATGTTATTTTTGGAATACCAAAAAAACATGTGTTTCCTTATTAAGTAAAGAAATACAAAACATTGTAATTTTTAACTTAAGTGAAATTATTTAAGAAATGACTTAAGATGTTTCTGGAATACCACCCCTGGGCCATGACTGTACGCACAAACATTAAGCCCCATATTCCCAGAACATGGCTCATGTAATTGAGATGATCGCGCAGTCAACCTGACCAACCAACATGCACCTAACCTGTATATAGGAAACCAAGGCTACACAAGATGTTGATGATGACCCACACAGTAACATAACAGTAATTGACTATGATGATGCTGATGCTGGTGATGATTGATGATCATGATGATCGTGGCATTGCTGATTGAGATAATGAAAGTAGTGATGATGATGATCATGTTGATAAAGAGAGTGATGACATTTGAGATTGTCATGATGATGGTGATGTGGGCGAAAACCTCATGTATGATGGTAGTGTTGTGACAGTAAGGATAATACTGATGATGGCAGTGATGGCTATGATGATGATCAAGAAATGTATACAAGTTATTTTACTAATAATTGGGATGGTGCAGGTGTTTATGAGGCAGATTAAAATCCAACTGCTGAAATGATTAAATAGGAATAACTGTGAGGAGAATTGTGTTGGTGATGATGCTATTGATGTCGAAGAAAGATATGTCATTGGAGCTGCTGCTGATGAAGACGCTGATGATGATAATCAAAGAATGGCAATAATGCTGATACTGCTGCTGGTGCCATTAATAATGGGAGAAACAATGATGATGGCGTTGACAGGAAAATACAGTTTCGTGCATAGCTGGAATAATGGAGCAAAATAACAGCTACAACACCAATGGCAGTTCTTACCCAGAGAAATCTATCCACAATCTGCATATGGACAATGATATAACGTTACAAATAAAAGATACAAACCAGGTTGGGGAAAAATACATTTTGCTTGCAAAAGGGATAAACCACTTATAGGGGATGAAAAACTCTTACATACAATAAACATGGTAACACCACAAAACCAGGTTCTTAAGGTTTTAGTTACAATTCAATGTCAATAATAATTTAATCCAAAGATAAGCCTGTATGTATGCAACTGACACACATTTCAGAACAATAATGCCATACAAACTAAGGATTTTGAGCAAAAAAATAATGTGCCTATTTATTGAAACAGTGACATTGATTGTGACCCAACTGGTCCGAAATGGATTCACAAGCTGGGTACCGGGTATACATGGAAAGGTACCTACACACACAATTTATGGCAAAAACATTCCCGTCCATGATTAAGTTAATATGCAGAAATCAGTGTTTGTATTTTTAGCAACAGTGACCTTTACCTTAACCTCACGGGTCCTAAATGAGCTGCCATGCTAAGCCTACATTAAAGCAACCTTCATAAAACTTTTGATAAAATATCCCCCAAAAAATTGATGTCACTCTCTTGAAACCAAATATATATTTGTATGAACTGTGACATGGACCTTAACCCAACATTACCTCAAATACTATCCCAAGCTCCATGCAAGCTTGCTTTATCCAAAGTTTCATCAAGATTGGTTGATGAAAACTTAACTTTAATTATCTGCTGGACCCTTCCTACCCACCCAGCTGCCCACATTACCTCAATCTAATAACCAGGGTTTTCAACTGTATTGAACATCTGTTCAAAAACATTTATTAAGGAATTAAAATTTCAAGTGGAGAAAAAACAAATAGCACATGAGCAAGATGTGTTCCAACACAGCCCACTAGACTATTCTTATGCTTTGATAGAATAATATACTTTGTCTGTTAAACAACTAAAATAATGATCACAAAGACATATTTGATGTTGAAAATCTTTTGTAATTATATAGAACAAGAAACCGTCGGAGACAGGTGATGCTCCCAAAAGTTTTTTTTTGTCACAATATTGCACTATATATTCAGATAAAAGGAAACGTCTTGAGGGGCATAACTTTGGACAAAATAATACGATGGATGGTTTAGCAACGTAAAAATTTCAAAGGGCCATAACTCTCTAAATAAATCATCTAACCAGAACCCACAAATAACATGCCCATCTCCTCAAGGTAGTTAAGCTTCCCATAAAGCTTCATTGAATTCCAGTCAGTAGTTGGGGAGAAATAGCACGAAACAAGAATTGCACTATATGTACAGTTTATAGACAATTTCAAAGGACCATAACTCTGTGAAAAATCATCCAACCATAACTGGCTGATAATAAGCACATCTCCTGTTGGTAGTGAAGCTTCCCATAAAGTTTCATTGAATTCCCGTAATAAGTTGCTGAGAAATAGCTCGGACAAGAATTGCACTATAAGTACAATGAAAAATGTCATAGGGCCATAACTCTGTGAAAAATCATCCTACGAGAACCAGCTGATAATATGCACATCTCCTCTTGGTAGTGAAGCTTCCCATAAAGTTTCATTGAATTCCAGTCATTAGTGGCTGAGAAATAGCCCGGATAAGAATTGTACTATATGTACAGTTATTGGAAAATTTCAAAGGGCCATAACTCTGTGAAAAATCATCCGACCAGAACCGGCTGATAATATTAACATCTTCTCTTAGTAGTGAAGCTTCCCATAAAGTTTAATTGAATTCCAGTCATTAATTGCTGAGAAATAGCCTGGACAAAATTTGTGCACGGACGGACACACGCACGGACAGACAAAGCGGCAACTATATGCTCCCCCGAAAAATTTTGGGGGAGCATAATAGGTAAACTTACACCTGAAAATGTATAAATTAGAAAAAAAGAAAATAGACCTTGACAACACTGGCTTCAAATGCAATTCCTCATATAATCAGCATGTAACATACAAAAACAATATCAATACACTATCTCCATCCAAAATGAAGTCATTTAGCACAACATTTTCAATTTAAGCATTTTTTAGCAGCAGTGACATTGACCTTTAGCCTACTGGCCCCACATTCAACCTAATCCTAGGCCTGCATTGCAGCTACAGAAAGAGGAGTTTTTGGAAGCAAACATATGCTCAAATGTAATCAGTACAACAAGTAAAATAAGGGTAATAATTCTAATTTATTGCTTGTCATAATTATTGCCCTTGATGGTTGAATTCACATGATGATCCTTAAGACAAGTGCAAAGTTTCTGTTGAATATCTGGATAAGTTGCAGAGATTAGTACATGTTGCATGCACATTTTAACCTGAATTCCTACCTGCACACAAACCTTAACCTGTCTTTTTTTAAAGTACAAAAGGCGACATAATCATATAATTATGTCCCAAAAAAGGACATATTTCTGCTCAATTGCAAATCAAAGTTACGGCACTTGGTCAGTGACCTTGTACAATGACCCAAAACGCACATGTAAAATACAATACCTACAGCAGAAACAGTGATATGAAGATGTTGCACATCTACCTAAACCAAATTTAAAAGTACTAAAAGTGGGTATAATTCTGCTTAAGTGCACATAAGAGTTATGTATTTGGTCTTTGACCTCACACATCAAATTTGTTTTAAGTTTCGATTCAATACCTGTAGTATAAACATAAAATGGAGATTTTACCAGATGCCGACATTATGGTAAAAAGTAAAGCACAGACTATTTCATTTATAGTCAAGCTACCAATAGAATATTAACATCCACAAATAGCATTTTTAGACTGGTTCAACATTGTGCAAGAATCACAAAATTACAAGAAAACACATAAATTTAAGCCTAAATAAACAACAACAAGAAATAACTACTCACCCTTGCTTTGCACATGAGCATCACTTTATCGAAGAGGAAGATGTATCGCTGACGTACTCGGTGGTCATTGTGGTTTCGCACCTTCAACTCGCCGTCCTTCTGAAGTTTGCCGTAGTCCCGCAGTGAAGTGTTGTCAGGCTGGGTAGGTAGAGAATACTTGTTAAGTGGTGAGTTTACAGTGTTTTTATTTCATTCAAATTCGTGTCTGAAAGGCGGACCCATTCCCGATGGAAAAAAAGTATATATTTTCCCCAAATGGGACCTTAAAATTGCCAATTGAAGGTTTCCACATGAAAACACATTAAAAAAAATATGTTTCAACATTTAATTACTTGCAAGTTGAACCTTCGTAAATATAATATTGGTATTGATATTCAAACATTTTTAAATATTTGTAAGCAAAATTCAACAACACTAATTTCCAATTTTTAATCAAAACATTGTTTATTTGTTCAACATGCTAAGGGACCCGGCCCTATTCCCAAAATAGGGTGGGGGAAGGGAAGCTGGTTTACTGTAATATCATTATTACAGTAATATCATACAAAAATGCACAGATTTTGTTCCCACAAGCAAACCATTTCAAAATCACGGACGAAATTTCATGTCAATGAACATAAATGATTTTACAGTATTTAGTACGTATTTGCTGTATTTAACAAAGTTGAATTACACCAAAATCTATCAGATAGTGAATTTTAATGAAATTTACCTAAAATCGCATTTGTAAATGATTTGAGTGTAATATAATTATATACTTTTGAAACTTGAATTAAATGAGCTTCAACACGCTGGACAAGGCAAGCTTATTGCATGTGCATAAAGTGTTATACTAGATTAATCAGGGAAAAAACTGTCCAACTTGAATAAATTATTGTTTAACCCTTTCAGCGCTGGAATCGAATTTTGAAGGCCTTTGCAAACAGTTTGGATCCAGATGAGACGCCACAGAACGTGGCGTCTCATCAGGATCCAAACTGTTTGCTATTCTGATAGTATTTATTGAAAAAAATCGAAGAAAATGCTAATTTTAGAAATGCAGCAGACGACATTTTAGCAGACGACAAATTTTCCAGCATGCAAAGGGTTTAAAGAGACTTTCTTTAAACCAAACATCCCATTAAAGTGGGAAGCACAGGCTAATCAGGGACAACATTTTACACACATGCATTAAGCCCAGTTTTTCCTGAACCAGGCTTAAATAAACAACTCCTACCATTTGGCTATAAGGCAAATAGCTATGGTACCACCATAAAACCAAAACATCCTTTGAGTAACTCTCAGTCTGTTTAGAGTATATACTGTTTGCTGCTCATAAGTATCTAAGGGTTGGAAATTAACCCTTTCAGTGCGGGAACCGAATTTTGAAGGCCTTTGCAAAAAGTTTGGATCCAGATGAGACGCCACAGAACGTGGCGTCTCATCTGGATCCAAACTGTTTGCTATTCTGATAGTATTCTTTGAAAAAAATCAAAGAAAATGCTAATTTTAGAAATTCAGCAGACGACATTTTAGCAGACAACAAATTTCCCAGCATGCAAAGGGTTAAGGCTTTACAACTAGACTCTGGTGAGAAATCTCTTAAATTAATTTAATTTTCTACCATATTACAAATGGATATCTGAGTGGTAGGGGTTAAATAATCAAGGCTACCATTTGGAGGTCGGTGATGCTACGCTGTATCTCTTCTATAAGGGCAAGGGCCTCGTTATCCCGTTTGACCTCGTTCACGTAGAACGAGAGGTCCTGCATGGCTTCAAGGGCCTGCTGGAGGTACCCCTGCTGGTCGCTGGTCTTGTCAGTGTTTTTAATTAATTCCTGAAGGATTCAAGACATGAGACCTGGGCAAACATTGCAATGATACAAGATGGCCATGAATAAGAATTATTATTTTTGAAGTAATTATCAACCATAGTCATGGTATGTAAATCTTACTGTTGTTAGTTGGCACCTATTTATTTCAGATTGATTGAATCCAGAGTCTATGGCTTATTGAAACACTCTCTAATGCGTTTCCTGGGCAGAACCAGATCTTGGTGTCTTTGGAAAAGTTTTTAAGAATGCCAGATGGCCTAAACACAGGTCATTGCAGTTGTGCTTATATAGTCAATTTTAACAAGCATTTAAATATGCCTACTATAATACCGGTAGTTGAACAGATAAACCCAGCCCACTTTCATCATGGTTGAAGCTTCTGCATTCTTCAAACAAATTTGCAGATCAATAACATTGGGCAACAACTCACTGATAATGACATTAATTAGGACTACAACTTACTGAACTAACATAAGGCTACAACTCAATCCCATGGGCTCAAACTGTGTGAACACTTACCCGCAGCAGCAGGTGATACTTGAGGACTCTCTGCATTGGCACATGTAAGAGGTCACGCAGTCTGAACCGCCCATCATTGGCCTGTCTCTCACAATCCTGGGCAAAAGAACATAGACAATTGCTTTAGTTTTATAAAAATATTATTTGTTTTGGGAAGTACATTATATATCAAATTTCACAATACAATTGGTAATAGAAAAGGTTTGAAACAGAATAAATAATTCTGAAAGAGTGAGTTTATCTTCTTGGGGTTAAATTTACACATAATTGGCAGTGTGTTAGGAACAAGACAACTAAGTGTATGCCAGACATAGGAAATATGGGGGATACATATGTAACGGCTTTAAACAAATAATTGCTTAAAAAACAACATTTTTCTTAAAGGAAACAAACATGAGGGCTTTAAAGCGAAAAGGTGATCAATAGTGATACAAAGGCATTTTTTTCCTTCTTTAGTAAGGGCCTTATATAGGCTGCTCCCCTCAAAAGAATTTCTTTCAAATGATGCTATTTCCCCCATATTGTATTCCCACTTTGGGCAATGTCTTGCCCTTTTTCAATTTTGTCCATAATTTTCCCCCCAAAATGGAAAGCCAGGCCTTTCTCCAAATCATGAAAAAAATGGTGATAATATCATTTTCTGTGAAACAAAAGGGCCTTTTCAGGCCCTAAGTCACTCACCTGAGACACAAAGGAACTGACCTGTTACATGCATCAAAAGATATCATTAGAACAAATGTTCTGACCAAGTTTCATGAAGAGTGAACTATAAATGTACCTTTTAGAGTGCTAACAAGGTTTTACTATAGCCATATAAGGATTAATTCCAAGCCCCATTTTGGCAATGTTTTTCAACCAACCAAACCCATTTTTGAAATTGTTCATGATATCATTGGGACAAATCTTCTAACCAAATTTCATTAAAATCAGACAATACATGTGGCCACTAGAGTGTTAACAAGGTTTAAATATAGCCATATATTCCCATATAAGAAAAAATTGCCCCTTTCCCTGGCGGCCATGTTTTTCAAACAACTGGAACCATGTTTGAACTTGTCCAAGATATTATTGTGACAAATCTTCTGACCAAGTTTCATGATGATCAGACAATAATTGTGGCCTCTTATAATTAAGTGTTAAGATTTTACAAAAGCCATATAAGGAAAAATGCCCTGCCCCCTGGCGGCCATGTTTTTCAACCAAAAGAAACCATTTTCAAACTCATTCAAGATATCATTGGGACAAATCTTCTGACCAAGTTTCATGAAGATCAGTCAAAAAAATTGGCCACTAGATTATTAACAAGGCTTTAAAACAGCCATATAAGAAAATAATGTCATGCCCACTTGCAGCCCTGTTTTTCAAACAACTAGAACCATTTTTGGATTCGTCCAAGAAAGTATTGAGACAAATAGTCTGACCAAGTTTCATGATGATCAGATAATAAATGTGGTCTCTAGAGCTTTAACAAGATTTTTACTATAGCCATATAAGAAAACAAATGCCCAGCCCCCTGGCGGTCATGTTTTTCAACAGACCAGAACCATTTTCAAAGTCATCCAAGATATCATTAGAACAAATGTTCTGACCAAGTTTCATGAAAATTGGACCGTAAATGTGACTTGAAGAGTGTTAACAAGTTTTTACAATACCATTAAAAGGAAAACTGGCAGCCATGTTTTTTACCATCCCTAACCATTTTCGAACTCGTCCAAGTCCACACTGGATTCACGGGGCAGACACTTTCCACCTAAATTGCATTTTCGCTAAGAATAGACTTTCATTTAAATGAAAAACACCATAAAAGCAGAATGCATGCATTAACCCAAATTCCAAGAAAGTGCAGTCTGTGCATGTTTAAATAAAACCCACCTCAACTTTCCATTTGACAGTCTCGTTAGACTTTGTAAGCTTCTCAATGTGTTCCTGGGCCTTGGGCAGGTTGTGCAAATACTCCAGGAAAATGGGGCTTAATGCATGTATGAAAAGTGTCCACTCAGATTAGCCTGTGCAGTCCACACTTGCTAACCAGGGCAGACACTTTCTTCCTATATTGCATTTTTGCTAAGAAGAGACTTCCATTTATATGAAAATCCCTATAAAATGTTTTATTAAAACCCACCTCGACTTTCAACTTGACAGCCTCGTTAGTTTTTGTAAGCTTCTCAATTGTTTCCTGGGCCTTGGGCAGGTTGGAGCAATAGTCTCCGTACAGCAGTAGATGGGGCTTCCACTTCAGGAACACCTCGTGTATGCGGGGCTTTTCACTCGTTGTACGCTTGTCATTGGCACACGCCTGGCTCAGATCGCTGTAGAAACCCTTGTGCACTTCCAGCATTTTCTAACAAATGAAATTGAGCCTTGCTTTTGGAAAAACCAGACTTAATGCATGTGCATCAAGTGTCATCACAGACTAGCCGGCGCAGTACATACAAAGAGAAACTGTCTTCCCTGATTAGCCTGTGCAAACTTCACAGGCTAATCTGGGGTGAAATATTTTGCACATGCATTTTGCGTGGATAAATAAATGTGTAAACAAATTGAAACCCCAGGCTTACCACCAAATTATAAGGAAGAATTTCTTAATTTTTTGCTGTAGAAATCTTTGTAAATGCTAGACATTTGTAGCTGATATCTGTGATAATGTCAGCAATTTGTTTTGCCCTATTTGGAAAAGTACCGGTACCGGCCCAATAGGGAAAAATGAGCGCGGAAAAAACGGACATTGTGAAAATTCGCGTAGTTAAAATTTCAGATTGGGAAATTGGTGTATTTAATTTGTTGCTAATAAATTGATAACTTAGTGTTGTGAAGTTGTCAATATGATACTTTTTAAATAGGGAAATAAACCAAATGTTAAATTTGATTAAAAAAAAAAAATGGGGAAATTTTTAGTTCTTTTTCCCATTGGGAATGTGCCATTTTCCTGTACTTTATACAGAAGAAAAAAAATCGCTGAATGTCAATCCTTCCAACCTGAAGCGATACAAAGTTTGTTACCCAGATTCCTCTAACTTAACTTATTCATAAATCCTATTCTGAAAACAACAGATTGACAAATTAAACAAGCACACTGACATTTGAGGACATAACAACACTTTAAGCTGTTCATTTCTAGAATATACAGATTCTACTCACGTCTATACTTGAGAATATAGTGTTCTTGTCTGACGCGGTTATTGTATTTGCCAATGGTCCGATGAATTTCTGGAACGACAAGTATATCAAGTGTTTGCATCAAATGGACAGCAATGTAACTTACGGCAAGTACATAAGATATTAAAGAAAGATATTAAAGATTGTTACCATAGCAATCATATTATGGGTATCATGTTACCATAACAATCATATTATGTGTATCATGTTACCAAAGCAATCATATTATGGGTATCATGTTGACATAGCAATCATATTATGGGTATCATGTTACCATAACAATCATATTATGTGTATCATGTTACCAAAGCAATCATATTATGGGTATCATGTTACCATAACAATCATATTATGGGTATCATGTTGACATAGCAATCATATTATGGGTATCATGTTACCATAACAATCATATTATGTGTATCATGTTACCAAAGCAATCATATTATGGGTATCATGTTACCATAACAATCATATTAAGTGCATCATGTTACCATTACAATCATAGTAAGTGTATCATGTTACCATAACAATCATATTAAGTGTATCATGTTACCATAACAATCATATTAAGTGCATCATGTAACCATAACAATCATATTAAGTGCATCATGTAACCATAAGGATCATATTAAGTGCATCATGTTACTGTAAGGATCATATTAAGTGCATCTATGTATAGAAAACATCATGTTACCATAACAATCATAGTAAGTGTATCATGTTACCATAACGATCATAGTAAGTGTATTATGTTACCGTAACGATCATAGTAAGTGTATCATGTTACCTTAACGATCATATTAAGTGTATCATGTTACCGTAACGATCATAGTAAGTGCGTCAACATAGTTCTTCTCTGTATCACACATTTCCTGGATGCAGTACTCTCGCTTGGACAGATGGACAGGCTCTGGGACCTGCAACAACAGACACAGATATCATATGGGCCGCGCGCTGAGAAAACAGGGCACAATACAAGTGCGTAAAGTGTCGTCCCAGATTAAACCCCCTTTTCACAGAGCACAACTCATTTATATATTTAGTCATCCACATTACGTGTTTTAGTCAGATGTGAGTTGCTGTAAAGAGTGTCAATTTTGTGCATAGTTATTTTCAAATGCCCCACAATATGGCAAAGGTAAGGCTAAGTCTGGAATGTTAGAGCAGTTTTATAGCATTTTTATTTCCAATTTTACCAGCTATAAGAGTTGTCATAAATGTTTAGTTTGAATGTGCTTCTTTGTAAATTGCACAAATGTAACAGGGCTTCTTTGGACAAGTTTGCATCTACAAACAGAGGGATAGACAAGACGTCCATGATTTATTCAGTATACCCTCCTATACATATTCAGGCCTTTTTATTACCATTTTGAGAAATAATGAAATTTTGGGAAGTGGAATTTTATTTGGGGAAAACTAATTTGATATAACTTTTTTTTTATCATTAAAATAAGAAAAACAAAAACAAATAAATTATAGTTATAATTTGTTAGATGTAATTAAAATAAAATTGCGATAAAATAATCATTACATTCACATTTCTTTAAAAAAAAAAATATATATTTGTATTTCTTTTTTTGTTTTAATTTGGATTTTGTTATAATTGGGATTTTTTTTTTACAAATATGTTTTGGCAATATGTCCATTTAACTGACCAATAGATATCCCCAGGAAAAGGCCTGATCTTTTACATGGTAAAGCCAGCTATGATTTTTCTCAGGTAGGACAAGTATTGATACTGCACAATTTGGAAAGAGCGCGAAAAACATTGCAGCACAAAATCATCGGATTGGGAATTATTATTCTTTTTAATTACTTAGTACTTAATCGCACAAACTCACTAATTGGAACATGCCTTTTTGCTGAAATGTTAAGTTTAAGTGACCATTTTACATGTTCATTTACATATAATGCTCTTTTGGAACGATGTTGACTTATTTTTTCTTCCTTTTGGGAATTTTTTCAATCTCAATTTGAAATATTGTACTGTTTCCTTGATTGAGAAAGTATTTTATATAGCACCAAAAAAAAATTAACAAGAAAAAACATTTCTGTGAAACATACGTACAGACGTACTCCTGGTAGGCTCACGTGTTCTTCTCTTTTTAACGTTAATAATGTCCTCGTATATCTCATCATCGTTCTCTTGAGCCACCGAATCATACAACTCCTCATTGTCTTCGATATCATGTTTACTGAGCAGGGGAGACAACACAACACACATAAACATAATTATAGCAACTAAGGGAGGCAACTCTTTAACTAAATTTCCCAGAAACAAAACAACTCAAGGTTACAACAGAAATCAAATGTCAGTGCCTGGTTGCTCAAAACTTTAGTGGTCAGTTAAGCTAATAGCCCTTAACTTTTGATCAAGTGTTTTATTTGACGTTATTTTTTAAACCCTAAATTTATGTTTGAATTTTTACAAATTTGACTGCTTGAATAATTTGCTTATGTTTAATTATATAATTCCTTTAAAAATGTTTTATTTGGGTCTGTTTTATTTGGGTCAGCAGACTGTAACTTTCATTGACTATTTAAATTTTAAGCAACCAGAGACAAAAACACAAAATAAATAACAGAAAAAGCTACCAAATACAATTCAAACAAATCTTTGCAACCAAGCACGAACATCCAAATCTGAAACTCAAAATAATGCCCAATAAAACAATAAATGATGACATGGAATTCATCTTTGGCAGATTTCAACACCAACACATGTTCAACCGAAATTACTTTAAAATTCAATCCAAGTAACTAAACTCTGGTCAGAAGTGTATTGTAGTTAAACTCTGTAACAATGTATATAAATTGTGAAAAAAAAGCATAAAATAAAAAGAAAATTTGTTGGATTCGGTGGAATATCGATTGTATTTTCCCAATCCAAAGTGCCCCGGCCCCATTTCCAAAAAGGTGGAAAAAACACTGTGAGCATAAAAGAATCATGCAATCAGTAAACACAAATGAACACAAAATGGCTTTGAGCTTACAAAAAACATAAATTCTGAAATAAAAGCAATACATCCATCCAGTTTTGCTTGGTAAAAAACAATGCATGCGTTAACTAAAGAAACAAGATGTGTTTGTGAAACACAATGTCCCCCTATATGATGTTTGACATTGTAGGATGATCTTGACCTTGTGAAGGATGACCTTGACCTTGACCTTTCACCACTCAAATGTGCAGCTCCATGAGATACACATGCATGCCAAATATCAAGTTGCTATCTTCAATATTGCAAAAGTATTCATAAAATAAGCGATTTGGGCCACATATATTTGACCTCTGACCTTGAAGGATGACCTTGACCTTGACCTTTCACCACTCAAAATGAGCAGCTCCATGAGATGCACATGCATGCCAAATATCAAGTTGCTATCTTCAATATTGCAAAAGTATTCATAAAATGAGTGATTTTGGCCACATATATTTGACCTCTGACCTTGAAGGATGACCTTGACCTTGACCTTTCACCACTCAAATGTGCAGCTCCATGAGATACACATGCATGCCAAATATCAAGTTGCTATCTTCAATATTGCAAAAGTATTCATAAAATGAGCGATTTTGGCCACATATATTTGACCTCTGACCTTGAAGGATGACCTTGACCTTGACCTTTCACCACTCAAAATGTGCAGCTTCATGAGATGCACATGCATGCCAAATATGAAGTTGCTATCTTCAATATAGCAAAAGTTATTGCAAAATGTTAAAGTTGGCGCAAACAGACAGACCAACAGACCAACAGACAGACAGGGCAAAAACAATATGTCCCCCACTACTATAGTGGGGGACATAAAAATCAGACAAAGCTTGATTAGGATCATCATATGAAACTTAAACAAACTAAACAAGCTGGTTGGGTCACAGATACATAACTTAAACAAACTAAACAAAATGGTTGGGTCACAGAAACATAACTTAAACAAACTAAACAAGCTGGTTGGGTCACAGATACATAATTAAACAAACTAAACAAAATGGTTGAGTCACAGATACATAATTATTGAGAATTTGGCATAAAAATAGTTGTTTCTGATACGCCTATAATAAATTTCCCATATCAGAAACAATAATTACCCTATCATGCTTTTACTTCAGACTTCAATTAAACAAACAACTTTAAACCCAATAACAAACTTCTTGGAATTGTTTGCTTCTTTTTTGTAAATCCAACAATATTTTCCTACAAAAATTCATTTAGTTGAGTAAATATATTACCGAAATGATTTATAACAAGATATCCATTCTTCCAGTGTCAGTTTTAAATTATACCTTTAATCAACATTTGGGATATGATATTTTAGTGGTCTCCCAGTCCGTCAGTTATACAACTTGTACAAAGATGAAGTCCATTGCATCTTACTGCAGCCCCATTTTGAAGCAATTTGAATTATAAACTACATTTCTGCATGCCCAACATTTTTATGCCACTCTCTAGTCCTCTGTATGATCCTTAACAGAGTGGGGTCACACTCATGCTACTAACCAAAACTTACCATTCTCCTTTCAAAGGGAAGTTAATCTTGCCAGATGTACTTTTAAAAACCTTATTTGCTTCATTTAGCAAAGGGAGGTTATAAGTCTCACGCCTTACCTTTCTTCCAATATAAGGGAGATAACTACTGACTTATATTTGGACATTACTTACTTTTCTTGTTTGGTGCCAAGAAGTCAAAAAGGCAAACAGCTTTGGCATTGGTTGGACATCATTAAATTATTATTTGAATATGTTAAGGCAACGGCATATCCATTTCAAATAACAAGCCTATTTGTCTTCTTGTGCAAACATGTCAGGGCATATGAGTGTGAACAAAACATGTTACAATGTAAGTTATGTTATGACTTTTTGACAGCTAGTACCTGTGACCCAGCGCTTCTTTTTATCGAACATAAATCATCATAAATTTTCTCCTCATTTTTCACGTCGTCAGTTTTATGTACAATTTCCTGCTCATCTGGTACATCATTGAATCTATAAATAGAATCTCAAGGATAAATTAGAGTCATCACTGAATCTATAAATATAATCTAAAAGCTAAGTGTAATCACTGAATCTATAAATAGAATATCAATGATTTATTCAAGTCATCACTGAAACTATAATTTTAATGATCAGAAAGTGTCATCAATCTTTAAATAGAAGCTTCCGTATCAATCTGTGTCATCAAAATATCTATAAAGGAAATCTTAAGGTTCAATTAATAATACATTTTTTCTTAAGAACATATCGATAAGTGTCATCAATACACCTTAAAATAGAATCTTAACCATAAGTTAGTGTCATCAGTATCTATAATTTAAAATCAATGATAAGTTAATGATGTTCAAGCATCAATAAATAAAACAACATGGATGTCTGTCATTTTTTAATCCTAAATATAACAAAGAGATTTAGTTAGAATCATAAATGAATTTAAACACAGAAATACCGGGTAAATCAAATTATTTTTACCAAAAAAATCAATTTAACATAAGGTAAACAAATGAACATTTTGAAATAATAAAATTTAAAATGGATTGAATATTTCAAATAATAATATACCAAAGTAAAATATACCCTTGAGAAAAAGACAAGATTCTGTGCTAGACAGTAAATGTTTATAAACAAACTCTGCAAGAATATGATATCAAATGCACACAACAAAGTCCATGACACAAAGCATAATAACATACATGGACCTAATGTTTCTATTTAAACATGCCCTAAACTCTTTCAATGCTTTCCCTTGGTCCATTTTACAGGTAATATGCATGGAATTTCCCCAGTAATTTATATACACAATTAGTTTTGAGAAATCTTATTATATGCAGCTAGTTTGAAGCTCCAATTGTCATTTATATATGCAGCTAGATTATAGTTTCCATAGAAATGTATATATATATATATACAGCTGCATGTTGTTTGGACTTTCCCCACGTCATGAATATACATGTATACATTTAGTTGAAGTTTCTCTAGTCATTTAAATATACAGCTAGTTTGGAGTTTCCCCAGTCATTAATATATACAGCTAGTTTGAAGTTTTTCCTGATCATTTATACATGTATATACAGCTAAGTTTGGAGTTTCCATAGTCATTATATATACAGCTAGTTTGGAGTTTCCATAGTCATTTATATATACATTTAGTTTGGAGTTTTCCCAGTCATTATATAGTACAGCTTAAGTTTGGAGTTTCCATAGGCATTTATATATACAGCTAGTTTGGAGTTTACCCAGTCATTTATATATACAGCTAGTTTGGAGTTTTTCCTGGTCATTTATATATACAGCTAGTTTGGAGTTTCCTTAGTCATTTATATATACAGCTAGTTTGGAGTTTCCTTAGTCATCTATATATACAGCTAGTATGGAGTTCCCTAAGTCATTTATATATACAGCTAGTTTGGAGTTCCCTAAGTCATATATATATACAGCTAGTTTGGAGTTCCCTAAGTCATTTATATATACACTTCAACACCGTTATTTCGAAGTCGTCAGTACCGTTAAAAAACTTTGGATTAACAATAATTCAAAATTATTATTTGACAGAAAACTTCTTTGATTCTGTTAAAATAAAACGTTGTGGAATTCCAGGCTTGGCGAAATTGCCGGTCCGCCGGTCCTGACCGGCAGATTTCAATTTGGTCCGGCAGGTTTAACAAGAATGTCGGTCCTGGTGACCGGCAAAATGTGAAATGATTGCAAACAATTTTTTTTTTTTCAAGTTGAAAATTCGAAGAGCAAATCGCTTACTACATCATGAAAATGAAATCGCTCGTTGTTTTGATGTTTGCTGTAGGTTTGTTACGTACAATTAGCAAATCCAACTTGTTACACAACACCTACTTTAAACTCGTTTGCAAAATCACCAACTGCGTTCTAACAAAAAAGATCTTGATAGCTTTTACATATTTTTCGAGTAGGATAAGGACAATAAAATATGGTATCGTGATCAACACAACCATATGCATACGCCATTTTTCATAAGTGTAAAGAGTACAGTGCATTATGGGGAAGAGCTTTCATTGGACGAGCGAATTTAAATTTAGATTGAATGCAATACGATACATGTACAAAGAAATGTTTTTATTGCATCATATGCAGTGCCATGTAAAAAAACGTGCTTCCCGGGGACTTTCTGATACTGGTCAAAAATGAAAATGAATCTCTGTTAACAATTACACTGCATGTAAATAAATCGTCTTTTTTATTTAATTAATTACTAGTAAACGTTCTGAAAAATGAAATGCCTTAATCATTAAATGTCAGGTAACGTGTTTTGTACTGTGCGCAGTATATTTTAACAGCCGCTCCAAACTGCAATCATATTAAAGTAAGAATGTTTAAATCTTTTCGAATAGCTTTAATTTGATAATTATTCGGCTTGCACATACGTTATTGAAATTATCGCACCGAACCGTTCTAATAGGGAAAACATGTAATAAAAACTGACACGCGAATTTTTCACAACATGATTGACATTACACAACCGATTAACACCAATTAGCTGCCAGTGTAACCTCTAAGCGATTAAAATCAATTTAACGGCCGGTTGAATAAAGAGATCAAGATGTGATCGCAACCCTTTTTGGATTTTCTAGTTAAGTTGTTGTTGCTTTACGGTCCGGCTAAATTTTCTCCGGACCGGCACATTTTCTGAAATGCCTGTCCGGATGACCGGCAGATTTTTTCTAATTTCGCCATGCCTGGAATTCACATGGTTCGGTTAAACGCTACTATTAATAATTGTTTTACTTAAAAACGTGAACTATATGGTCAGATAGCAATAGATTTCTGCATGTAACAAACGGAGGAATAAAACAATTCCGTTTCTTCTTTTTATTTTTCTCTAATTACAGAATTATCCGCTTTTGACGACATAATAAAATTAACAGGCTACTCGCAGATGACAAAGGTGTAATTATCGGCTTTTCACGCGCCATGCACAGACGACAAAGGTGCGAAATAACGCTCAGTGTTTTGCAGTTTTGACTTCGGTTTAAAGATTGATAATTAGGTGCGAATTATAGTGTTGGGACCGACAGAATCACTTCGAATGAACGATTTCTTTAGTTTAAGTAAGTTCGGATTAACAATCAAATGTTACATAAAACAAAGAAGAACCAAAATTGGGACCCGATAAATACTTCGAAATAGCGGTGACTTTGGATTATCGGTGTTCGAAATAACGGTGTTGAAGTGTACAGCTAGTTTGGAGTTTCCTTAGTCATTTATATATACAGCTAGTTTGGAGTTCCCTAAGTCATTTATATATACAGCTAGTTTGGAGTTCCCTAAGTCATTATATATACAGCTAGTTTGGAGTTTCCTTAGTCATTTATATATACAGCTAATTTTGAGTTTTCCTGGTCATTTATATATACAGCTAGTTTGGAGTTCACTAAGTCATTTATATATACAGCTAGTTTGGAGTTCCATAAGTCACTATATATACAGCTAGTTTGGAGTTCCCTAAGTCATTTATATAACAGCTAATTTTGAGTTTCCCTGGTCATTTATATATACAGCTAGTTTGGAGTTCCCTAAGTCATTTATATATACACATATATATTTATATGCTAATTTTGAGTTTCCCTGGTCATTTATATAACAGCTTTTTGGAGTTCCCTAAGTCATTATATATACAGCTAGTTTGGAGTTCCCTAAGTCATTTATATAACAGCTAATTTTGAGTTTCCCTGGTCATTTATATATACAGCTAGTTTGGAGTTCCCTAAGTCATTTATATATACACAGGGGTTATGAAATATGCTGTCCGAGTTGTCCGAGTCGTCAATTTCCCTTTCCGGACAAGCAGTTTTTGAAAGCTGACTTGTCCGGGGACAAGTTAAATTTCCGTGGTAATTTTTTTTCGAGAACAAAACTACTCAATTTTCCGAAAATCAAAAACGAAAGTTTATATAAATAGCTAATGATTAATCTGCGGATTTGCACACTTTCAACTGGAGGTAGGTTATTTTCCGATAATAATTATTTAATGTAGTAAACCAGTCCACGAGTATATATAGCAACAGTGAATCACGCATAAGAAAACAATTTTAATAGCGAAACCAGCACGCATGTGTATAGCAACAGCCAATCACGCATTAGATAACACTTTTCGTACATTGCAAATGGCCCCATACATGTTCTAAAGACCTGCAATAGATTTTTATATAATAAAACCAATTCAACGTCAAGCCATGACGCTAATCAGACCAATGATAAAATCAGTTCGGCGTCGGAAAAGAAGAGAAAAGCCAAGTATGAACATGATAAACATACGACGCCAAGCGAAACGAGAATTTGTTGAGTCTTGGCTAATTGATTTTCCTTGGCTTGAAAACGTTGCCGATGTGTGTAAATGTAAACTTTGTAAGGAGTTTCCTTTATTAGCGGATACTTATAAACTTATAATTAACGGAGATTATTTTATTTCAAGTGAATTGTCTAGTCATGTTGAGATTATTAAATATCCGAGATGGTATCATGTGTGACTTAAACGTGATCTTATTATATGCACATCTTGCTTGTATTTTTTGTTCATGTGAATTTTCTAGTTAACTATGTTTATAATTTAAAATAGAAGTTAACAAAAGTGTATGCTTGTATTTGCTTAATTAGTAATGACCTTTTCCTTTATCTATCTTAAAAGTACGGACAAGTACTTCTTTGGTACGGACAAGTGAATTTGTGGGTCCAACTTGTCTGTGGACAAGTAGACTCTTAAAATATTTCAGAACCCCTGTATACAGCTAGTTTGGAGTTTCCTAAGTCATTTATATGTACAGCTAGTTTGGAGTTCCCTAAGTCATTTATATATACAGCTAGTTTGGAGTTTCCTTAGTCATTTATATATACAGCTAGTTGGCGTTCCATAAGTCATTATATATACAGCTAGTTTGGAGTTTCCTTAGTCATTTATATATACAGCTAATTTTGAGTTTCCCTGGTCATTTATATAACAGCTTGTTTGGAGTTCCCTAAGTCATTATATATACAGCTAGTTTGGAGTTCCCTAGGTCATTTATATCACAGCTAATTTTGAGTTTCCCTGGTCATTTATATATACAGCTAGGTTAGAGTTCCCTAAGTCATTATATATACAGCTAGTTTGGAGTTCCCTAAGTCATTTATATATACAGCTAGTTTGGAGTTCCCTAAGTCATTTACATATGCAGCTAATTTTGAGTTTCCCTGGTCATTTATATAAAAGCTTGTTTGGAGTTCTACCAGTCATTACATATACAGCTAGTTTGGAGTTTCCATAGTCATTTTTAAATACAACTAGTTGGGAGTTTCCATAGTCATTTTTAAATACAACTAGTTTGGAGTTTCAATAGTAATTTATGTATACAGCTTGTAGGGAGTTTCCATAGTAATCTTTATATACAATTAGTTTGGAGTGTGACCCTAGTCATTTATATTTACAGTTTGTTTGAAGTTTCCATAGTCATTTATATATACAGCTAGCATACATGCCATAATTTTTCAGACCAATGCCGGGACATTGAGTTAAATTGTCCGGGACTTTTGCCGATTTTCCGGGACATGTATAAAATGTAGCGATATTTATAGACATATGCATTTTTGGTACGTTTTTTTTTTTGTTTCGCATCGTTAATTGCAAAAGTTCGAAAGCTTATCCGAAATACACTTGATCTATTAACGTCAAATTAGCATTACTACTTTCGTTACTAGATACAAGCCACGTGTTTTCAGTGCAAGCGTTCTAAACATAGATGGTGACGTCACTGCGTTATTGTTATTAAGACCGGTGTGTAACGCGTAGTTGTTGATATGCCTTAATTCATTTATAACATTTATATAATAAAAAATACAACAATACAGTACCGTTAGATCGTCAACTCAAATCAATTCACAATACATATACAACCAATCACAACAAGGGACAAAATTGTCACAAAACCAGGTTTTCATTGTGAAAAAAAAATCTGAAAAAAGGGAGAAAACTCAAACTGAACTTTTGAAATGAACAAACAAAATAAACCCCCTTTGTAAGTTTGTTTTTTAAAAAAATCTATTTTTAGTCGTGGCGACCTTGACATTGGAGATATTGACGTGATTCTTTCGTGCGACACACCGTCCCATGATGGTGAACAAATGTGCCAAATGATTTTAAAATCTCACAATGAATGACATAGTTATGGCCAGGACAAGCTCATTTATGGCCATTTTTGACCTTTGAACTCAAAGTGTGACCTTGACCTTGGAGATATCGACGTAATTATTTCGCGCGACACACCGTCCAATGATGGTGAACAAATGTGCCAAATGATTTTAAAATCTGACAATGAACGACATAGTTATGGCCCGGACAAGCTTGTTCCGCCCGCCCGCCAGCCCGCCAGCCAGCCAGCCCGCCCGCATTCGCCAATCTAATAACAAGTTTTTTCCTTCGGAAAACCTGGTTAATAAAACAAATACAAGAAAACAGTACCGGTAGATCGTCAACTTAAAATCCGGAACAGTCACATATTGGACTTCAGATGTGTGAACAACTATCATTTGCCTTACGCAGCGGGAAATAATGACGTAGTAGATTAAAGTCAATTAACAACCACATTAAACAATGCCGCCTTTTCGGTTTGACCGCGAACGTGAGACAATCGATGTAACAGGACCCCTGTTAATTGATCGATTTTGACACGTAGCGTAGTCTGCCTATTCGGGTAGGCATTGTCAGATATACACAGATTCGAGGTGCAGTTAAGACTAAGATAAGGTACATGTATATATGGATTTTGTGAATTCCGGGACATTTGACAGACTTCCGGGACAGCGGGACAAGTTTTTCATTTCCGGGACTGTCCCGGACAATCCGGGACGTATGGCATGTATGACAGCTAGTTTGGAGCTAGTTTGGAGTTTCCATAGTCATTTACATATGCAGCCAGTTTTGAGTGACACCCTAGTCATTTATATAAACAGCTAGTTTGGCGTGTGACCCTAGTAATTTGTATATACAGCTAGTTTGGCGTGTGACCCTAATCATTTATATAAACAGCTAGTTTGGCGTGAGACCCTAATAATTTATATAAACAGCTAGTTTGGAGTGAGACCCTAGTCATTTATATAAACAGCATATTTGGCGTGTGACCCTAGTCATTTTTATAAACAGCTAGTCTGGAGTGAAACCCTAGTCATTTATATATGCTGCTAGTTTGGAGTTTTGTTAGTCATTTTTTCATAGGGATTGGTCCCTTAAAATTTGCCTCCAGGTTGTTACTAATATT
Organism: Dreissena polymorpha; assembly: GCF_020536995.1. NCBI lineage: Eukaryota > Metazoa > Mollusca > Bivalvia > Myida > Dreissenidae > Dreissena > Dreissena polymorpha. The sequence continues at coordinate 154,402,329 of NC_068355.1, forward strand.
GAAACTTTCTAATTTTATCAATAATGATTATAAAAGCTCATTGCATATTTCCAATTTTCTCAATAATGCTTATAAAGCTTATGGCATAACTTTACAGTTTCACAGCTTATTGTGGATCCATGTACAAAGACATTTGTAATAAGCATTTACTTGAACTAAGAATCTGTTATAATGCATTCTTACTGATATAGATTAATGGTTGTTATTAACAAGTTTGTCTCATAGCCTTTGTCATTGTATTGGTACAACATTCGATGCCAATCAACAAACATTTTAATGATGGCAATATGTATTACTTATTTATCAAGGTTCCTTTATAATAGTGTTGTTATTGTGGATTTGTTTTGACAACAAATGTTTTCGTATTGGCTTCTATAACCACCTGGTAATGCCAATTATGCAACAAATTCCTAGGTTACACCAAACTAGTATAAAAAGGAAAATGCATCACCTCCATCCGTACAATTCCCTTTGTAAAAAAATGGTGTTTTTCTAATTGCGTTGCAG